>NC_053159.1:130670568-130923068 GCF_016835505.1 Polypterus senegalus
TTCATTGACTGAAGGGTACCAACAATTTTGTCCACGTGTGTATGTATGTATATATATATATTGAAATAGTTTTACTGTGAAATAATGCAAAGAGTACGCGACACGTGTTTCGCCCTAATTTTGGGGTCAGCAGGCATACATACTCAGTGCACCCCCTCTCGGGAATTGAACCTCGGATGTCGGCGCTAAAGGCGAAGCCTCTTCCATTGCGTCACGGCGTGTGGTTTGTCTATTTGAGAGTATGTCGATCGGGGTATATATATATATATATATATATATATATATATATATATACACAAACTGTGCTACGCAGCGGAGAAGTAGTGTGTTAAAGAAGTTATGAAAAAGAAAAGGGAACATTTTAAAAATAACGTAACATGATTGTCAATATACAGTAATTGTTTTGTGAGTGTTATGAGTGTTGCTGTCATCAAGGATTTGATTATCATTATTTCTTTCAATCAGGTTCATATCTGTAGGATGTGTTGTGTTCAAGTTACATTCCGTGTTTGTCAATGGTTGTAAAGATAACAGGTTTCATTCATCGATTCGTTTCTTACTGTATCAATAAACAGCTCGTCTTCCTCTTTATCTGAGACGTGACACACTGCATGCACTGTCTTCCTTTAGCGGGACATTGACTTTTTCCACCGTGTGCTTTGTTTCCGCAGTGGTTGCACTTATGAATATGCTTGTATGTGTCAAGCGCTTCATATTTTTTTGCTGCCTTCTCAATTGTGTAATTCAGTTTTTGTTCAGCACTCTTTGGAACTGTTGCTTTTTGTCTGTGCACTGCGTCAGTTCACGTGAGCCACTCGGTGTACATGCATCGATGGTTCCCAGCTGTGCTGGTGCCATCTCGTGCGATGTCCACGGCTGTATTTAATGTTAGTTAAGACCCGGCACTTAAAAGTTTCTCTCGCAGTTTCGCTGAGTTTGTGCCAAACACCACCATCATCTTCCTCTGCATAAGCACAGTCCTTCACCCGTAAATATTTAGCGGCAGTGTTTCTAACGGATTGCCACTGACGGACGGCCTTATATGGGCAGGCACTAAATTACGTGGGAGGCGTAACTCCGCCTCCCACGGCCATCGAGCAGAAGTCTATTATAGTATATGGACGAAAAAATAGGTTCCAGTTATGACCATTACGCGTAGAATTTCGAAGTGAAACCTGCCCAACTTTTGTAAGTAAGCTGTAAGGAATGAGCCTGCCAAATTTCAACCTTCTACCTACACAGGAAGTTGGAGATTTAGTGATGTTTGAGTGAGTCAGTGAGGGCTTTTATAGGAAATATGTGAAAGAAAAGAGCTGGCAGATGAAAGTACTCTAGGTTAACATATTCTCAGAGAAGTTTTACATTTTTTAATTTTTTTTTCAATGCAGCCTAGAGTTTTTCTTTACTGAATCTGTGTTTAGTAATTCTGTTATTAAAAAAAAATGAAGCGTCGGACCAACTTTTTAATGTTCAATTACCTTCACCGTTTCAAACGAAAATACGAAAGTGTGAAAAATTTTTGAACTTCCCTCGTATTAATGTTGCCAATCTAAAAGGCAGAAACAAGAAAAGCTGAAGACATATTGAGTAGGCAATATGAAACAAAAAGGAAATCAAAGACAGAATACCATCACATCACTCAATTTAATTAATAAAATGAATTCAAAATTAAATGCATTTTAACTTTTTCCTTCATTTCAGTATATCTCCTGCTTAATTCTGTGTCCATTCATTTTCTTTATTTATATATTCTCTTGCATTCTTTTCTTCTCTCCTTCCCTTCTTCCACACTCTCTTCTTTCTTCTCTTTATTTGTATTATTCAGGTATGAAATAAAACTGTACTAAGTATTTTGAAATTCTTCTCAGCATCTTTAGGTGCATTATGTGTGTATAAACACTGTGGTACATGGCTGGCTGTTCATCCCGGCCAATACCACAGGCCGCCAGATGGAGCCCTTCTTGCAGCATAGAGGTGCCCCGAATGCCAGCAGGGAATTATGGACAATGGACTTTTAATGCACAGCCCTGCTGGATACTATGGGGGCCGCCAGGAGTCGCTGCAGGGAGGCCCAGAGACTATTTGCCTTACGCCCAGGAAGTACGTCATAGTCACGTGGACAAAGGGAATAATGTGCTTCCTGGGTGAAGAAAAGAAGGATTTTTATCTGACCCGGAAGTGTTCCAGGTCACATGGACAGAGAGGGTGAAACTCTTCCGGGTCAAGGAGTATAAAGAACTGTGGGAAATCCCAGACAGACGAGCTGAGTTGGGAGGCAGGGTGGCTAAGCGTCTGGGAGAGGAGGATTGTTATTGTGATTGGTTTATTGGAGAATTGTGGAGAGGAGTGTGCTTTGTGCACATTATTATAATAAATAATAATTATTTGGACTTTTACCTGGTGTCTGACGTGTGGTCAGAGGGTACAAGGGAGCGAGAAAACCCTAATCTGTCACAAAACTTTATTATGTGTAACACCTCAACTGCTTCTTAAGGCAATATCTAATCAGCCATTCACAAGGCAGCAACTCAATACATTTAGGCATGTAGAACATTATCAAGATGACCTGGTGAAGTTCAAACCAAACATCAGAGCTGAGAAGAATGGTGATTTAAGTGACTTTAAACTTGGTATGTTAGTTGCATTTCTGAAAATGCTGATCTACTGGGATTTTCATACAAAACCATCTCTAGGGTTTACAGAGAATGGTCTAAAAAAGGAAAAATATCCAGTGAGTGGCAGTTCTCTGGGCGAAAACACCTTGTTGATGCCAGATGTCAGAGGAGAATGGTCAGAGTGGTTTCAGCTGATAGAAAGGCAAAGTAACTGAAATAACCACTTGTTATAGCCAAGGTATGAAGGTCTGAACACACATGTCGACCCTTGAGGTAGATGGGCTACAGCAACAGGGGACTCTGGGTGTCACTCCTGTCAGCCGAGAACAGGCAATTGATGCAACAATTTGTAGGGTCTCAACAAAACTGGGCAAAAGAAGATTAGAAAAAAGTTGACAGATCTGACGAATCTTGATTTTTGCTATGACATTCTGGTAGATTCAGAATCTACCATCAACAGCATGAAAGCACTGATCCATCCTGCCTTGTATCAAGGGTTCAAGTGTAATGGTGTTGGGCATATTTCACTGTACTCAATCCAATACAGCACCTTTGGGATGTGGTGGAATGGGAGATTCGCATCATGGATATACAACTGACAAATCTGCAGCAACTGTGTGATGCTATCATATCAATATGGACCAAAATACCAGCACCTTGTTAAATCTATGCCATTAAGAATTACAGCAGTTCTGAAAACAAATTGGGGTTCAACCCATTACTAGGCAAAGTGTGCCTAATAAAGTGGTTGGAGAGTGTGCAACGCAAAATACCACTTTCAATTTATCTAGACAGATTGGACCACAACAAACCTCTGCCTAATCACAATTAAAAGTGAACAATCACTTTGTGACACTACTGTACCCATTAAAGTACAGGACTGATTGTCCGGGTATAGAATCTGTCCTCTTTAGTGCTGCACAGTATTATCTTGAAATGTCTCAATTTAAAAAAAAGTCTAAATCATGAGTGTTAAAAAAAAAAAAACAAAAACAAAAAAAAACACAGTGTGTCTGCATAAGGTGACACTGTAAGCGCATGGGATCACAAATACACAGTAATCAATTTACTGTTTTGTGTAATGGAAGATCATGAAGCAAAAATAAAAAAGCAAAAAATAAACATAGGCATAAAAATTCAATAATGACTATTCAAAAGCTTAGACTACTGTTGCCTGTATCAAACAAGGCTACAAAAATACTATTGTTAATTCACTGTCTGTTGCATACAATACAATGTGCAGGTGGAGAGGTGCGGTTTGTTTTAGAGAGGCATTTATTCTGGAATTTGCATTTCCAACAAAAGCCTCCCTCTAACCAACACTATACTGCAAACATGTACTGGTTTTCTGATAATGGCCTACATGTAATGAAAACTTAAAATTTAGTATCTTAGAAAATTAGAATATTACATAAAACCAATAAAAAAAATGATTTTTAATGCAGAAATGTTGGCCTACTGAAAAGAATGGACTCAATACTTGGTTGGGGCTCCTTTTGCATGAATTAGATTTTTTATGAATTAGATAGATAGAGAGAGAGAGAGAGAGAGAGACAGACAGACAGATAGATAGATACTTTATTAACCCCAAGGGGAAGTTCACATACTCCAGCAGCACCATACTGATAAAAAACAATATTAATTTAAAAAGTGATAAAAATGCAGGTATAACAGACAATAACTTTGTATAATATTAACGTTTATCCCCCCCGGGTGGAACTGAACAGTCGCATAGCGTGGTGGAGGAACGATCTCCTCAGTCTGTCAGTGGAGCAGGACAGTGATAGCAGTCTGTCGCTGAAGCTGCTCCTCTGTCTGGAGATGATACTATTTAGTGGGTGCAGTGGATTCTCCATGATTGACAGGAGCCTGCTTAGCGCCCGTTGCTCTGCCACGGATGTTAAACTGTCCAGCTCTGTGCCTACAATAGAGCCAGCCTTCCTCACCAGTTTGTCCAGGCGTGAGTTGTCACTCTTCTTTATGCTGCTTCCCCAGCACACCACCGCGTAGAAGAGGGCACTCGCTACAACCGTCTGACAGAACATCTGCAGCATCTTATTGCAGATGTTGAAAGACACCAGCCTTCTAAGGAAGTATAGTCGGCTCTGTCCTCTCTTGCACAGAGCATCAGTATTGGCAGTCCAGTCCAATTTATCATCCAGATGGACTCCCAGGTATTTACACCTCTGCTAATCACGGGGTCCATGAGGGGCCTGGTCCTCCTAAAATCCACCACCAGCTCCTTGATTGCCTCCTCCTGCCCACTCCTGATGCAGCCCACGATAGCAGTGTCGGCAGCGAACCTTTGCAAGTGGCAGGACTCCGTGTTGTATTGGAAGTCCGATGTATATAGGCTGAACAGGAGCAGGAAAAGTACAGTCCCCTGCGGCGCTCCTGTGTTGCTGACCACAATGTCAGCCCTGCAGTTACAGCATCAATGCAGCGTGGCATGGAGGTGATCAGCCTGTGGCACTGTTGAGTTGTTATAGAAGCCCAGGATGCTTCGATAGTGGCCTTCACCTCGTCTGCATTGTTGGGTCTGGGGTCTCTCATCTTCCTCTTGACAATACCCCAGGCGAGTTTGTTGGCCAATCAAGCACAGTGATACCATGATCATTAAACCAGGTATTGGTAATTTTGGCAGTGTGGGCAGGTGCCAAGTCCTGCTGGAAAATTAAATCAGCATCTCCATAAAGCTTGTTAGCAGAGGGAAGCATGAATTGCTCTAAAATATCCTAGTAGACAGCTGCGCGGACTTTGGATTTGATAAAACATAGTGGACCAACACCAGCAGATGACGACTCCCCAAATCATCACTGACTGTGGAAACTTCACACTGGACATCAAGCAACTTGAATTCTGTGCCTCTCCACTCTTCATCCAGACTCTGGGACCTTGATTTCCAAATGAAATGCAAAATTTATTTTCATCTGAAAAGAGTACTTTAGACCACTGAGCAACAGTCCAGTCCATTTTCTCCTTAGCCCAGGTAAGACACTTCTGATGTTGCCTCTGGTTCAGGAGTGGCTTGACACAAGGAATGCAAGAGTTGTAGCCCATGTCCCAGATACATCTGTGTGTGGTGGCTCTTGAAGCACCGACTCCAGCCGCAGGCTGTGGTTATCCCCGTTGCTTGTGCACCTTTTTCTGCCACATTTTTTACTACCACTCAACTTTCCATTAATATGCTTGGATACAGCACTCTGTGAACAGCCAGGTTCTTTATCAATGACCTTTTGTGGCTTACCCTCCTTGTGAAGGGTGTCAGTGACTGTCTTCTGGACAACTGTCAAGTCAGCAGTCTTCCCAAGGATTGTGTGGCCTACTGGACCAGACTGAGAGACCATTTAAAGGCTCAGGACACCTTTGCAGGTGTTTTGGGTTAATTAGCTAAGTGGAATGTGACACCATGAGAAGGGAATCCATTTCCGGTCTCCTGGGATTCCCAGGCATTTTTAATTCCCGGGAAAACGGGAACGGCCAAGCTCGCATATATAGCGTGTAAAAATCGATCAAGAAATAACAGAGTTATAGTTTAAAATAATTAAGGTGGCGCCATTGCTGCAGCTTGCACTTCATCAGACAACAGCTTTGAACAGCAACTTGAAATTGCAATGTGTAAGTCTGTTGCATCCGCATTATCTGTGCCGAGAAACTTGCAATCACAGAATGATGACAAGAAACTGGATGCATCAGTAAAAGCTGAAATGGCGGTGTTTCAGAGCAATGGTAAGTGCGGCCGTTGTTTAGAACAAGTGTATCAGTATCTGATGATTGTGCTGCCTACTTCAGTGGAGGCAGAGCGTGCTTTCTCAGCGGCTGGCGTACTTCTGCACGAAGGTGCGCTCTCGAATGGACGACCGCACGCTGGACACAATAATAATAATAATAAATTACATTTATATAATAATTCATTACATTTATATAGCACTTTTCTCAGTACTCAAAGCATTATCCACGCAGGGAAAAACCGGGAAGCAAACCCACTATCTTCCACAATCTCCTTAGTGCAAAGCAGCAGCACTACCACTGCGTCACCTGTTAGGATGTTGTACTTTCTATGCTCTTATTACCACAACTAAAGATACATGTACTTATATGACAGCATGAACTGCTTTTAGATTAGGTTAGTCTTCTATTTGTGTCAACATATTGCAGTCGTTTTATTAAAAATAAGTGTCGGTCGTTCTAAAACCGTTCACATGTGAGTTGCCCATGCACTGTGTCATCCCCAGGAGCCCGGGATTCCAGAATTCCTGGGAATGGATTCCCTAAACAGGAGTCTACAATATTGAAATTTTTCACAATATTCTAATTTTCTGAGATATGAATTTTGTATTTTCATTAGCTATAACCCATAATCAGCAAAATAAAAAGAAATAAACACTTGAAATATATCACTCTGTGTGTAATGAATCTATATAATATGTGAGTTTCAATTTATTTCAGTAATTTAATTTGTAAATTAACTTTTCGATGATATTCTAATTTATTGATATGCACCTGTACATTGCAGATACCATGAGTAGTGCAGCTGTCATTTCTGAAAGTAAGTTCATCCTTGACACAATGGAATGGTATCACCTCAGCCAGTTCTTGAGTGGGCCACCCCTGCCTGATAAAAGTCCAAAGCTGAGTGAGTGCAGTTCTTGCTTTGAGGCATGCAGCAGCTCCTGGAGTGACACCATTTCCTGTAGAGGTGTGTGCAGAAGCTGAACAAATTCAGGCTCAGCAGAATTAGGGCAGGGAAGTATGGCTGGAGGAGCTAAAAACCAAGACAGTAGGTCAGCCACCACATTGTGGTGCCTGGGAGTATACTGGACTTTAAAATTGGACTGCTGGAGACACTCAGACCAGTGGTGCAGTTTAAGTGGTGGGTGGCCAGAACTAGACGTTGCAAGTAATGCATTGAGAGCTTGGTGGTCAATTTTGAAAGTAAATGCACGACCATACAGATACATGTGCCACCGTTTGCAAGCCCAGATACATGCCAGTGCTTCTTGCTCACTGAGAGTATTTCTGTTCGCCTGGACTAAGAGCTCCAGAAGCTAATACAACAGGTTTCTCAGTTCCCTCCTGAATTTGAGACAGTACAGCCCCAAGAGCACCTCCAGATGCATCAGAACTGACTAGGGTGGGGCTATTGAGGTCAAAGTGTGCCAGCACAGGTGGTGAATTAGGCATAAGCCTTTAGTAACTGAAATACCTCTATGCAGGTTGGAGTTCATGCCCAGAGTGCATCTCTTTTTAAAAGATGATGTAAAAGTGCAGTAGTGCAGGAGTATTGTGGCAGGAAAAGTAGATAGTATGCAGTCACACCCAAAAATAAAGAAACCTGTGCTACTGATGTGGGCTCTAGAATTCTCTCAAGTTGGTTCTGTGTGAGACTGGAGTGCAGACAGCCGAAAAAACGCAAACTCAATTGAAGGTGCATGAAACACGCATTTATCACCATTAACAGGGAGATTATTCCTGGCCAGTGCTGAAAAACTTTTTTGAGGCCCTCATCACAGGTAGAAAATGTGGGACCATGCACAACTATACCATCAAGGTAAATAACAGTGATAGGAACTGATGTTTTTTTTTTTTTTTTTTATATATAAATCGCCGACATTAATTTGCAAAACCAAGAAATCTCTGGCCTTGTTTTAACACTTTCTGTTGGTTTCCAATCCAGGATAGAGGCAATCTGAGTATTAACCATGGTTAAACCGTTCTGTGAAATTTCATACCCTAAAAAACTTTATTTTTTACTAGTGGAACTCACATTTCTCTATTATAATGAATAGGACCACCAAAGAACTGGAAAATGGCTGGAGCGTTAGCTAATATCATTGGCATCACTCTGTATATAAAATGTCCTAATGTGGTATTAAAAGCAGTTTTTCTTTCATTCCCTTCACGAATTTGAATAAGATTATATGCACTTCTGAAATCTAACTTTGTAAAAACTGTAGAGCAGTAACTTGATTCAAAATTGAGGATATAATGGTTAACGGGTAATTTTATTTAATTCTCTGTAATCAATACAAGGACGAAAATATTCTGTCTAAATTTTCACCGAAAAAGAAGCACACCCCTGTTGGAGCATCAGATGGGGGTAATAAAACTATTCAGTAAATTTTCTGTGATATATTATTCCATAGCCTTCTGTTCCGGCCATGACAAGGCGTAAACCTTCCCCTTAGGCAATGGAGCACCTGGCATTAACACTAGAATTACCAGAGCCTACGAAAAAACTCGTAATTCCGTCCCACCTTAAATCGCTTCTTAAATCCCTTCACACCTCTCCGCCAGCACCCTTTGTCTTCTAAATGTGCTAATAAAGAGAAGCTAGGAGCAGCCGGCTATTCCATCCCCCTACCAATTTAGAACGTGCACGAACTTCTCCCAGCTCATGCCTTGATTGAGTATCTGGGAGTGAAGTGGAGTTTTAGAGTGGAAATAATAGATCGTTATTTGGAACACACGCATTTCATGTCTGTTCCGTTTCTACAGTAATCTGTGTAAACACATTGTTAAAACAGAAACGTTTTTTATATTCTAGTAGTAGATGACAAAATGTAGGCATAAACTATATAATGTATGAAGCCTGAAGTTCAAATAGCAAAGAAACATTTTCATAAAAGGTTCAAATATAACACAACAATTGCGCTTTTATTCAAAAATATAACTGCAGAAACAAAAAGCCGCTTTAACATGCGACATTGACTGCAGTTTATTATAACTTCCTCCGTGGTGCAATGGAATCAGTTCTCGCTTTGGGATCAAAAGGTTGCGAGTTCGATCCTGCACTACTCTTTTTTGAGAAATAAACTGCTCTTAGTCTTACTATTTTAGAATAAAAGTATACATTTGATTTCAGTCTGTAACAGCCGGTGCAATTTATGATCCTTGTAAAGGTTAGCATTTTTTTTTTTAAATTCACTTTTCATTCTCTCAGTCGCATTCAGAATCAATCCATACAACCCCATCTGACACGGCTGTTTTTAAATAAAGATGCGCTATAGCTCTGCAGTGTACCACGATGCATAGTAACGCCCCCCACCCCAACCGGGTTCTGACACAGAAACGCTGGCGAAGCTGCCTTCTTCGTATCTCACTGTCACTTGATTTTCTTTTTATTCAGTTTTATTTAGTGTTCCTGCCAGTCCCCACATGTTGCTGTATGCTGTTTCTTTTGTACTCCAGGACATGCAGAGGAAAGAATGGTAATGAGCAGTAACTTCGGCGCTATATGCAATAATCAGACACTCCCCATCTGCTCGTGTCGTTCAAACACAGGAACATATATTGGTGTAAAAGTATAACAAAAGTGCACTTTTATTCAAGTGCACTTTTTCCATCGCCTTTTCCTGTAAGAAGCAATGTACACACTTCTCTCTATGCTGTGGTTTCTATTACACACGTGAAAGAAAGAGACAATACATGTGAAAATATCATCGCACTAATGCAATATTATTTGAAAGCGAACAGCGTCAGATTGGTTGTGAATTTATGCAGGAACTGGAAATTCTCTGATGCGGGACCTTCCCCCAGGGAAAGAAAGTACAGTGTCAGGTGCTCATTCAGAGTAATAGGAACCATAGCACAGAGAGGTGTGTGCATGGCAACAAGTACACGTGTCGTAAATGTAGGAAGGACGGTCCTTGGGTGTGTGGGAACTGTTAATATTTGAATGTGATGCTTTTATATAGCACGGAATGAAAATCAGCACTTCTTAGCATTGCACCATGCAAGCTGTCGTATCAATCGCCTACTGTAACTTGCTTTCTTTTTCTTCGGTTATACAGGTAGTCTTGAATAAAAGTGCACTTGTTTTGTTTGCGAAATGAAGTGTCTGCGTGCACTTTTCGTGGCATTACACGTGTATTTTTTGAGCATGCCCGTTTGAGTATGTTCAAACACAGGAACATAAGTTGGTGTAAAAGTATAACAAAACAACGGGCAGATGGGGAGTGTCTGATGATTGCATATAGCGCCGAAGTTACTGCTCTTTACCATTCTCTCCTCTGCATGCTCTGGAGTACAAAAGAAACAGAATACAGACGCGCTATAGCTCTGCATTGTACCACGATGCATACAAACGGGCATGCTCCAAAAGTACACGTGTAATGATCATAATATTGACCATTGATCATAATATTCTTAGAAATCGCCTTAGTCAATGGGTGGGCCTCTCTGGCAGTGTCTTAAATTGGTTTGAATCCTACCTGGCAGGGAGAAAATTCTTTGTGAGTTGTGGTAATCAAATCTCAAAGACACATGATATCCGATATGGTGTTCCACAAGGCTCTATCCTGGGTCCGCTGTTATTCTCAATCTACATGCTTCCGTTAGGTCAGATTATCTCAGGTTACAACGTGAGTTACCACAGCTATGCTGATGACACACAGCTGTACTTATCTATAGCACCTGATGACTCCGACTCTTTCGATACACTAACACAATGTCTTACTGGTATTTCTGAATGGATGAATAGTAATTTTCTCAAACTAAATAAAGAGAAAACTGAAATTTTAGTAATTGGCAATAATGGATTCAGTGAGGTTATCAGAAATAAACTTGATGCACTAGGATTAAAAGTTAAGACGGAAGTAAAAAATTTAGGGGTAACCGCTGACTGTAATCTGAATTTTAAATCGCATATTCATCAGACCACTAGGACAGCATTTTTTCACTTAAGAAACATAGCTAAAGTTAGACCTCTTATATCATTGAAAGATGCAGAGAAATTAATTCACGCTTTTGTTTTCAGTCGACTAGATTACTGTAACGCACTCCTCTCAGGACTACCCAAAAAGACATAAATCATTTGCAACGAGTGCAGAATGCAGCTGCTAGAATCCTAACTGGGAAAAGAAAATCCGAACACATTTCTCCAGTTTTGATGTCACTACACTGGTTGCCTGTGTCATTCAGGATTGACTTTAAAATACTGCTTATGGTTTATAAAGCCTCAAATAATCTCACTCCATCTTATATATCGGAATGCCTGACGCGTTATATTCCAAATCGTAACCTTAGATCTTCAAATGAGTGTCTCCTTATAATTCCAAAAGCTAAACTTAAAAGAAGTGGTGAGGCGGCCTTCTGCTGTTATGCACCCAAAATCTGGAATAGCCTGCCAATAGGAATTCGCCAGGCAAATACAGTAGAGCACTTTAAAACACTGCTGAAAACACATTACTTTAACATGGCCTTTTTATACCTTCACTTTAACTTAATACTGATACTCTGTATGTTCAATTCTTCATAATAATTATTCACAGTGGCTCCAAAATCCATACTGACTCTTACTCTCTCTTCTGTTTCTTTTTCCAGTTTCTTTGTGGTGGCGGCCTGCGCCACCACCACCTACTCAAACCATCATGATGCACCAACATTGATGGACTTAAAGCCAGAAGTCTACGTGACCATCATCATCAGGTCCTTCCATGAAAACCCTAAATACAAAGAGGACTGTTTGACTTATGTTAGGTAGATTGCCCAGAGGGGACTGGGCGGTCTCTTGGTCTGGAACCCCTACAGATTTTATTTTTTTCTCCAGCCTTTGGAGTTTTTTTTTGTTTTTTCTGTCCACCGGACCTTACTCTTATTCTATGTTAATCAATGTTGACTTATGTTTATCTTTTATTGTGTCTTCTATTTCTCTATTCATTTTGTAAAGCACTTTGAGCTACATTTTTTTGTATGAATATGTGCTATATAAATAAATGTTGATTGATTGATTGATAATGCCACGAAAAGTGCACGCAGACACTTCATTTCGCAAACAAAACAAGTGCACTTTTATTCAAGACTACCTGTATAACCGAAGAAAAAGAAAGCAAGTTACAGTAGGCGATTGATACGACAGCTTGCATGGTGCAATGCTAAGAAGTGCTGATTTTCATTCTGTGCTATATAAAAGCATCACATTCAAATATTAACAGTTCCCACACACCCAAGGACCGTCCTTCCTACATTCACGACACGTGTACTTGTTGCCGTGAACACACCTCTCTGTGCTATGGTTCCTATTACACTGAATGAGCACCTGACACTGTACTTTCTTCCCTGGGGGTAGGTCCTGCATCAGAGAACTTCCAGTTCCTGCATAAATTCACAACCGATCTGACGCTGTTCGTTTTCAAATAATATTGCATTAGTGCGATGATATTTTCACATATATTGTCTCTTTCTTTCAGGTGTGTAATAGAAACCACAGCATAGAGAGAAGTGTGTACATTGCTTCTTACAGGAAAAGGCGATGGAAAAAGTGCACTTGAATAAAAGTGCACTTTTGTTATACTTTTACACCAATATATGTTCCTGTGTTTGAGCGACACGGGCAGATGGGGAGTGTCTGATCATTGCATATAGCGCCGAAGTTACTGCTCTTTTTACCATTCTTTCGTCTGCATGTCCTGGAGTACAAAAGAAACAGCATACAGCAACATGCGGGGACTGGCAGGAACACTCAATAAAAATGAATAAAAAGAAAATCAAGTGACGGTGAGCTACGAAGAAGGCAGCTTCGCCAGCGTTTGTGTGTCAGAACCCGTTTGGGGGGGTGGGGGGATTGTTTGTTACTATGCATCGTGGTACACTGGAGAGCTATAGCGCGTCTTTAGTGAAAACAGCCGTGTCAGATGGGGTTGTATAGATTGATTCTGAACACGACTGAGAGAATGAAAAGTGAATTAAAAAAAAAAAAAAAAAAATTTACAAAGATCATAAATTGCACCGGCTGATACAGACTGAAATCAAATGTATACTTTTATTCTAAAATATTAAGACTAAGAGCAGTTTACTTCTCAAAACGGAGTAGTGCAGGATCGAACTCGCAACTTTTTGATTCCAAAGTGAGAACTGATTCTATTGCACCATGGAGGCAGTTATAATAAACTGCTGTCAATGTCGCATGTTAAAGTGGCTTTTTGTTTCTGCAGATATATTTTTGAATAAAAGCGCAATTGTTGTGTTATATTTGAACCTTTTATGAAAATGTTTCTTTGCTATTTGGACTTCAGGCTTCATACATTATATAGTTTATGCCTACATTTTGTCATCTACTACTAGAATATAAAACACGTTTCTGTTTTAACAATGTGTTACACAGATTACTGTAAAAACGGAACAGACATGAAATGCGTGTGTTCCAAATAACGATCTATTATTTCCACTCTAAAACTCCACTTCACTCCCAGATACTCAATCAAGGCATGAGCTGAGAGAAGTTCGTGCACGTTCTAAATTGGTGGGGGGATGGAATAGCCGGCTGCTCCTAGCTTCTCTTTATCAGCACATTTAGAAGACAAAGGACGCTGGCGGAGAGGTGTAAAGGGATTTAAGAAGCGATTTAAGGTGGGATGGAATTACGAGTTTTTTCGTAGGCTCTGGTAATTCTAGTGTTAAGTCATTTGAGCAATCATAGTCCCAGTGTGGGGTGTAACACTAGGGCATGTTACTTACACACACCAGTATATTCAGAGTATTCAGGTAGAAGAATTGATATAAAATAACAAATGACTGGCTTAGGTACTGTCCTCAAGAAATTCTGAACACAGTACTAGCTCCACTGCATGATATCTTTGGATTCATACTTTCTTTGAATCCATGGTCTCCGGAATGTCATGGACTCACTTGGTCTTAAGTTAGTCCCTCATTCCCATCTCTGTTCTATTTTTTTTTCTGCTAGACATGTACCAACTGTTTGGGCGAACTCTATCACTGCATCAAGTGTGTTACCAATATTGTAACTGGCTAACTCATCTTTTGTTTCAAAGTTTAATCCTCGTCTGAACACCAGAATTAACGCCACATCATCCCAACGCACCTCCGCCCTTAACACTCTGTACTCCTCAATATATTCATTTATAGCCATCTGTTAGCAACTACTTCTGAGCAGACAGGTAAAACAAACATTTTTCGAAACTCCTCAGTAAACAAAACCAATGAAAAGCAGTATTGGTTGTTAGTCTTACACATTACGGAAGCCAATCGAAGAGGTTTCTTATCAAGCAAAGTTATTATAAACAATATACATGTCTGATCGTCTGGATACAGTTTAGGTTAGACTTCAAAAACCATGCGACACCGATTGAGGAAACCTCAACACTCATTTGGATCCCCTAAAAAATAAATCAGAATTGGAATCTGAGGCTGATGATGGTGGCTGCAACTTGGAGCAGGAGCCAAATTAGCCAAAGTATTTTTATCCATTTTTTTTTAAAATATTTCTATCGATTTTAATTAGAAACAGATGACATTCAATACAGTCAAGTCAAAATTAATAAATAAAAGCAACATTCAACCTCCACCCAAGTGGAAGAGAGAAGAGCCTGCAGCCAAAGCTACTCTATAAAAGGAGCAAGAAGAGTATCCTTTTCCCTGAAATGGAAGCTTATTTAAATGTTATTGATCATATTGTGATATATTTTAGAAATGTTTTGAACAAGCAAGGTATTAACCGCGAGTGTTAACTGATTCACCACACCTGCCAGTGATTCCACAGATCTTTGCACCCCTTCTACTTGACTTTTTAAAGTTTTTATTTCCCACTGCATAACTTGTAACACTAGAATCCCTGAAGCCTGTGAAAATATTCTTAACACTAGAATTCCTGAAGCCCACAAAAAAAGTCGTATTGGTGGGTCACCTTAAATTTTTTTGCAATTCCTCATCAGTGTCTTTGTTTTTCAAATGCATCAATCAGCACAAGCAGCCTGCTATCCCATTCCTCACTCCAGTCTGTTTATCTGGTGGAATTGTAGATGTTAAATAATTTATTGTTATTTAGAACACATGCATTTCATGTGTGTTCTATGTCTACAATGATCTGGGTAAATGTAGGATGACAGGAAATCTGTGGCAAGAAACATTGAACACATAACTAAAATAGAAACTTTTTTCAATAGTACTAATGACAAAATTTTGATTTGAAGTGTGAAGGCTGAAGTCCAAATATCATATAAAAACTTTCACAAAAGGCACAAAACAAGTGCACTTTTATCCAAGAATAAAACAGAAGAAAAAGAAATTAGGATAGGGTACAATGCTGACATGTCTGCTTGGAAATGTCTAAGGCAGTGGTTCCCAAACTCAATCCTGGGGACACCCTGTAGCTGCAGGTTTTTGTTCCAACCAACTTCCGTTTTTCATTGGACTCCCAGCCTAATTAAGTGAGTCATTATTTGCCTGTTTCTGTGTTTTGGAGTCAACGTAGAAATTACAAACTAAGTTTTGGTAGATTTTTTATTATGATAAAATGTAACAAGTAGTTATATGGGGAATATGTAGTTTTTTTAAATTGTTAAAAATATTTTCAACCTATTTCTCATTCTGCTTTTCCAGGTGTTCTGGTTATTTAATTGATTATTTACTAATTAGCAGGTCTGACGCTGAAGTTGTTGCAGCTTTTATCACCTTGGGTGTCTGCTATGCTGGTTGCTAATTGTCTCTATTAGGGTTAAATGAAGGGAGCAAACTACACAAGGAAAGGTGAAAATAACAGGAAAACAACATAGGAGAGTTAAGCATTTATTGATTTAGAATAAATAGAAATATTTCTAAATGTCTTATAAATGTAAAAAACATACTGTTGTGTTTTTCTGAATGCAGAATAAGAGGAGAGTAAAAAAGACCAGCTAATGAAATGAGATCAGTTGTTATCGATTATTAGTGCCGATTGTGAATCTGGTTGGAATAAAAACCTGCAGCCACAGTGGGTCCCCAGGACCAAGCTTGGGAACCACTGCTCTAAGGCATGGAAATGTACTAAGTCAGGGGAAAGCCAGTGGGATGTGGTATGCTGGTTGGATGACATGACACATAATGGAATCTAGCAATGATTGGTGATGAAATGCAGAGAGTCAGACAAATACATTAAAAAGTGATGGCCACTTCTACCAAGGGGAGCAGACATCAAGAATTACATGGCATAACCACAGAGAGTGGTGACTGCAGCAGACAGTGATCTGGGAAAAACTGGTACCTAGTCTTAAGATTTAACACAGACACTGTTGCCCCAGTATCCACCAAAAACATTGTGCAAGTTTTAAAAGAGATATGCCTTGATGTCACATTATGAATTGCTACAGGTTTTGATGATGCTGGAGTGGAACTGCAAACATTCTTGAAAAGATTGACTTTTTTGCAATGCTGGAATATTTGACACGGGCAGGGCAGCTCTGCACTCTCATAACCCATGATCTAGTGCCAAAAGTTCTGCAAAACTGCTGGGGTCTTGGAGGAAGCTGTCACATAAGCTGCACACTGGGATTCTCGTTGCAGCTGTCCGAGTCTTCTATGCACTGCAGTGGTTCAGGTGCATCTCCAGTCACTGCTAAAGAAGCAGGGGATGTGTCGAGTTTGGTGGCGAACTCTACTGCAGACTCAATCTGAAATGCAATGTGGACAGCCCATGATAGGGTTAAATCATCTGATTTTAGCAAGAGCTTTTCAAGGACTTCTGGATTGTCATTGTGCCCTGCCAGTTGATCCCTCATAAATTCATCTTACATGTCTACAAAATTGCATAAACTGGCTAAACCCCTTAAGTCAGCCACGTATTGGTGAGCTGACCCACCTGCCTCCTGTTGCCACTTACAAAACAGGTTACGGCGTAGGGTAACACTTCGCAAGCAGGTGAAATGCATCTCCAAGAGGCAGACAGTGTAGGAGGCAAAGCTCTTTTGTGCACATAACTTTCATTTTCCAAATCTTGAGCCAAAAGGTAAGTTTCAAAAGACTCTAGCTAGTGGTTCCAAGGAAGGCTCTCTAAGTTGAAAATTCAGCCATACTTGTCACCAAAATGTTGCATACAATACGAGAGTGGACAGGTGCAGTTTGTCTCAGAGAGGCGTTTATTCCTGAATCCCCATTCCCGCTACAACTCTCCCTGCACACTCTGTTATAAAATGTACATATTACAAATATAACACTGTAAGATCAACATTTAGTTAGCATAATGCTTCAATGTAGATAAAATAAACCAGCACCGATGCTAGTGCATTATAGAATAGGTGAACTTGATGAGTTTGTGAATTTAATTGCTACAGCTGTTGTGATGAAAATCTCAGTCCATTGCTACCCAGCAATACTGACTAGATCCCCCATCAAAGTGGACCGTCTTCCAAATAAATTTTTGAGTTTCAGCCCTTTATATGGTGTATTTTTACATTTTCTGTGTTGTAAGCTGCCTGTATATGCATGTACATCTTCATGAACTATTTGAATATTTTGTATATTTAACTACAAATTTTAAACACTGTAAAAATTCAAATATGTTTTTTCATACATTTAATTTCACATTTTTATATTATATACTGTATGGTGTGTTATATTCCTTTAATTATGTCATTATATATCTTTAAGACTATAGGAATGGTTAGGCTGTGTAATTTCTGACCTTTTTTCCTATTTTTCTTTTGTTCATTTTTATTGATCATTTCTTATTATTGGGTAGCTGCTCACTTGGCAAATATTTGATTGCTCTAGTGCAGATTATCTCCATTTGCATTGAAAAGCAATAGTATACAGTGGATTCAAAAGGTATTTAAACCTGTTTACTTTCTAAATACTTTCTTGTGTTGTATAATGAATTTGAAATTTCAATTTTCTATTTTGCCCCTGAACCTACACTCCGTAACCCATAAAAAGCATATAGTGCTTGAAGTTCTGCCAAGAGTGAAATTTTCGTCTCATTAGACCAGAGAATTTTTTTCCTCATGCTCCCACTTTTTACTTTAAATTTACCATAAATGCCTAATTGATGGAACGCTGCCAAGATGGTGGTCCTTCGAACAGTTTCTCACATCTCAGCAGAGGACTTCAGAAAGTTCTGTTAGAGTGACCACTGGTTTCTTGGTCACCTTCCTAACCCAGGCCCTTCTTGTGTGGTTACTCAGTTTTGCTAGACACCGAACTCTATGAAGAGTCCCATTTGTTCCAAATGTCTTCCATGGGATGTCTCAACAATGCAATAAATTTGGAGGTCTTCATCACTAATTTCTCCCTTGATGACGTGAAAACAAATACAATATCAGAATATATTTCTGTCTAATTTGCCAGACCTAAGCACTTACCAGTAAACAGAAAGATCAATTGCATGCTGTGTAATATGCAGTAAGACAGATCAGAAAACCTAGCAGGATAGAGATTAAAACTATACAATAAGGGATAGACTTGTAGATGCGCTTTTTCACTGCATATTAGATAAGATGCTGGTTTGGCCATATGGTATGAATGATTGAACAGAGGTTGACACAAAAGGAATTTAAGATCCTTAAAGAAAGCCAAAGAGCAAGAGGCTGACCATTAGTGAAGTAGGTAGAAAGGGGAAGAGTTGATTTTTCATGGACCAGAGGAATGACTGGCTCTCTGAGAAATCGCCACACCTTTTGATAGATGAAGTGAAGACCAAGTACGTTGTAAGTTATTCTGAATTACTCAGTTGAACAGCTATACAATTTACTGAGATGATGACATTCAAATTTACAGTTCAACCCAAAAGAATGTCACCCATTTCCACAGCACCTGAATTGCTCCTTTCCCCGTCCTGCCTCATGTATGGAAGATTATTCATGCCTAAATTGCAATCCAACATATTAACTATATAGCAGTGCAATGCATAGGCACTTGCTGCATTTAATTTTGGCACAATTTTGTCATGTCTTAATAAAAAACATATCTAAGAAATGATTGATATCTCTTCACTACAGGACACAATTGTTAAGTCAGTTTAAAAAGTAATTCAAAGGCTTATTGCATTGTAATTCACATCCTTACATTATGTATCATAAGTAAAAGCAAAGCAAACATATTGCATTTCTCTTAATGCTGCTCTTAGTGTATTAGATTTTGATTCAAGACCATGCATTAATTGTACCAAAACTAAATGCAATCAAATGACCAATTAGCATTAAAAGGTGAGGCAAAAGGTTTGCTTATAGTTATGACACATTATCTATGGACATTAATTAAAATGCAAAATGACTTTGTATTGCATTTTAAACTGACATGAAAATTATGTGACATTTGGTTAATATGTTTTAAATTATGTTGTGATGTGTTAAAATTATTTGTACATCAGCAATAAAAATCATTCATAGGGTACATTGCTTCTTGTATTTCATGGACTTACAGAGAGTTATTCTTTTTTTTTTTTTATTTATTTATTAATTTTATTACAATCAATACATAGCAATCAAGTTTTTACAAAAAAAAAGAATTATGCTAAGAACAGATCGATCCCCACCCTTGAGAGAGAGAGCAAGCCAAACGGTGTAAAATTTAAGGCTTTTAAAAATACCTAAATCAACAAATTCTCTGTGCTTTATAAAATCATTTCAAAATATTACTGATTAGATCCTGCCATGTTTTGAAAAAAGTCTGCACAGATCCTCTAACTGAGTATTTGATTTTTTCCAATTTTAAATAATATAACACATCAGTCTCCCACTGACTTAAAAGAGGAGAGTTTGGGTTCTTCCAGTTTATCAGAATAAGTCTGCGTGCCAACAGTGTAGTGAATGCAATCACAATTTGTTTGTCTTTCTCCACTTTAAGACCCTCTGGAAGAACCCCAAACACAGCTGTTAATGGGTTAGGAGGGATTGTGAGTCCAAGACTGTCTGAGAGGTAATTAAAAATTTTTGTCCAGAATAATGTTAATTTGGAGCAGGCCCAGAACATGTGACCTAGTGAGGCTGGGGCTTGGTTGCAACGTTCGCAGGTTGGATCATGCTCTGGAAAGATTTTGGAGAGTTTTAGTCGAGACAGATGTGCTCGATATATAATTTTGAGTTGTATAATTGTATGCTTTGCGCATATGGAGCTTGAGTGAATTCTCTGCATTGCTACTTTCCACTCCTTTTCTGATATATTAATTGAGAGGTCATTTTCCCAGTGTCCTCTTGGATCTTTGAAAGGAAGGGATTGTAAAAGGATTTTATATATTGTAGAGATGGAGTCTAACTCCTTGAAATTGAGCAATAATTTTTCCAGCGTGGATGAGGGTGCAAGATGAGGAAAATCTGGAAGGTTCTGTTTAACAAAGTTCCTGATTTGAAGATAGTGAAAGAAATTTGTAGCTGGAATGTTAAATTTGGAATGTAATTGTTCATAGGATGCAAAGACGTTGTCTATATAAAGATCTCTAAGCAAGTTAATTCCAAATTTTTCCAGATATTAAAACTGCATATGTTTGTGAGGGTTGAAAGAGGTGGTTCTTTTGCAGGGTGCCACAGAAAGAAGCTTCTCCGTCTTAAAATGCTTTCTACATTGGTTCCAGATTCTAAGTGAGTGGAGCACAATTGGGTTATTAGTGTATTGCCGATAACGTGTGTTTATTGGAGCACAAAGCAAGGAATACAAAGAAGTACTGCAGGATTTTACTTCTATTGCGGTCCATGCCTGTGTATGTTCTTCTATTTGTGTCCAGGTTCTTATCGACTGTATATTTGCCCCCAGTAATAAAACTGGAAGTTAGGTAGAGCCATGCCCCTTCTGCCTTTTGTCTTTGTAGGGTCGCTCTTTTGATGCGTGGATGTTTAGAATTCCAAATAAATGAGGTTATTGTTGAATCTAATTGCTTAAAGAACGATTTATTAATGTATATTGGTATGTTTTGAAATAAAAAGGAGCTTAGGAAGAATATTCATCTTAACAGTGTTAATTCTTCCAGCTAGTGTGAGATGAAGGGTTGACCATCTATGCAAGTCTTGTTTAATTTTTTCCATACAGACGACGAAATTTTGTTGATAAAGAGCTTTATGTTTACTTGTGATGTTTACCCCGAGGTATTTAAACTGTTCTGCAATGATAAAAGGAAGGGTGTCTAATCTAATATTATATGCTTGCAAATTCACCGGAAAGAGTACACTTTTATTCAGATTAATTCTGAGACCAGAGAGCTTTTGAAATTCTGTGAGTGCTGCTAAGACTGCAGGCACAGAATTTTCTGGGTCCGATATATACAGTACCATGTCATCTGCATATAATGAGATTTTCTGTTCCAGTCCTTCTCTGCTAATCCCCTTTATCTGATCAGTATTTCGACAATGTATTGCCAGTGGTTCAATGGCAATTGCAAACAGCAGTGGTGACAAAGGGCATCCTTGTCTTGTGCCACGCTCTAGTTTAAAGTAGTCTGAGCAAATGTTATTGATGCAAACTGAAGCTTCTGGGTTAGTATACAGTAATTTAATCCATGCACAAATGTTCGGGCCAAACCCAAACTTCTCCAAAATAGTAAAAAGGTATTTCCATTCAATCATGTCGAATGCTTTTTCTGCATCCAATGATAATAATATTTCTGGGGTGTTTGATTTAGTTGGTGAGTATATTACATTAAACAGGCGTCAAGATTTGAAGATAAGTGTCGGCCCCTAATAAATCCAGTTTGGTCTTGTGATATTACTGAGGGGAGCACTTTCTCCATCCTTCTAGCTATGATTTTAGAGAGTATTTTAACGTCGTTATTCAGAAGTGAAATTGGTCTGTATGATGCACATTGTAATAAGTCCTTATTTTGTTTTGGAAAGACAGTGATTAGTGCTTGGCGAAAGGTTTGTGGAAGAGATTGGTTATCTCTGGCTTCTGTAAATGTTGCTAATAGGAGGGAGCTAGCTGAGCGGAGAATTTCTTGTAAAACTCTGCAGGGTAGCCATCAGGGCCTGCTGCTTTTCCACCTTGGAGTGACTTTATAGCATCCAGTAATTCTGATAATGACAGAGGTTTATCGAGCTCCTCCACACTAATAGCGCCAATTTGTGGTATCTGTAATTTATCCAGAAATGCATTAGATTGTATATTGTCTTCTTTAAACTCAGTAGTATATAGGGATTTATAGTAGTCTCTAAAAGTGTACATTATATTTTTGTGTTCGATGATTTTATCTCCGTTCGTGTTAGTAATTACCGAGATTGCGCTATGCACATCTTGCTTGTGAATTTGTTGCGCTAAAAGCTTATTAGCTTTCTCCATGTTCATAATAATGATGTCTGGATTTGTAAATTAGTTGTTCGGTTTCTTTAGTTGTCAAGAGGTTTAATTCTGAATGTAGAGCCTGCCTCCTCTTATGTAGAGTCTCGCTTGGTAGTCTGGCATGTTCTTCATCTATTTTAGTAATTTCGCTTTTATCTCTGCTACTTTCTTCGCTCGGATTTATTTCTGTGGGAAAGATATGAGATAATCTGTCCTCTTAAGAAGGCCTTAAGAGTTTCCCAGAGTATTCCTGCAGAGATCTCAGGGGATGTATTTGTCTCTAGAAAGAATTCAATTTGTTTGGATATAAATTCAGTACAATTCTCGTCAGCTAATAGAAGCGGATTGAGACGCCATCTGCGGGTGAGTGTATGGGGCTTAGTAATTTCAGCTCCAAGATCATCGGAGCATGGTCTGAAATAACAATAGCATCGTATTTACAAGATTTAATCTTAGGCAAGAAGTTATTATCTATAAAGAAGTAATCAATCCTTGAGTAGCAATGATGTACTGGTGAGTAGAAAGAATATGTTCTTGAATTTGGGTTTAAAACCTCCAGGGATCTGATAAGTTGTGATCAGTTATAAACTTTGTAATTATCTTTGCGGTGTTAGTTGCCGCTCCCCTGTGGAGGAAGTCTTATCTAAAAGTGGATTTAGAACACAATTAAAGTCCCCAGCCATTATAAGTTTATGAGTGTTCAGATTGGGAATGGATGCAAATAAATTTTGTATAAATTCCTTATCATCAACATTAGGTGCATAAACATTTATCAAAATCATTTTACAGTTAGATAAGTCTCCCATGACCATCACATATCTCCCTTCAGGATCCAATACTACATCTGATGCTACAAATGGTACTGTTCTATGTATGAGAATTCCCACCCCTCTAGTTTTCTTTGTAAAACTAGAATGGAACATTTGGCCAGTCCAGTCTTTTGCAGCCGGAACTGATCCTTACTTAGTAAGTGGGTTTCCTGTAAAAATACTATTTTAGCATTTAGACCTGTTAGGTGAGAAAGTACTTTCTTTCTCTTTAATTCGTGATTCAGGCCTTTAACATTCCAGCTTACGGTTAACTGTCCCATCATGGAGACACTGATTCTGAGTTTTTGGTGTCATATTATAGTCTTAACTGGAAGTGAAATAGTTTAGGTCTTAATTTCCTATTCCCCCAAGAGTTGTTGCCATGCAGCTTATTATTACGTTGATAGTTATAATTATAAAGATTGAGATGATAGATTAGATATAGATCAAGCCTGCTCTCTTTCTCTTCCCCTTAACCCCCACCCTCCCTTTTTGCCTCCCCAGGTGAGGCTAAAACCCACTTCATGCAGTCCCAGTCCTCTGACATACCCAGAGACAGAGCACGTCCAAAGCACATCAAGCCCCCATGCAGTGGCGCTTTAAGGTTAAAAGATAGAGATATCTGTTACCAATATAGTCTTTAAAAGAGGAAAAAGAAAAAAAAAAAAGAATTTTGCACTTATATATATATATATATATATATATATATATATATATAATCTTCATCAATTTTAGTGCATTAAGATGATATCCCCAGATAATAAACCCAGGTGATGGTGTTAAAGATGTGTCCAAAACAAGCATAACAAGTCTTAATGCAGTAATAGCAAACCAAGGGTATGATATTGAACAGTCTCATTTAGGGTACACATGAAATAATTAGAAAAGAAAAAAAAAAGAGGAGGAAAACGTAATTAAGCACAATAAAACATAAACATTTAGCCCTAGTAATACTAAGTAATGATAAGTAATAAGTAAGTAATAATAATATAAGAATATGAGAATATATGCTGATAAAAACCCGTATTTTAAAACAAATAGATCAGACAGTAGATTATTAATCCTAGCTTTATCATTTACCGCCATGACTCACAATTATGTATCAGAATAGTCCCGGATCAGCTTTCTTAACTCATTTTCTGCCTCCTCCTTGCTAGCGAAAACATAGAAATGACCCTGCCATTCCACTTTCAGTTTTGCCGGATACAGGAGGCCGTATTTGACATTGGCTTGCCGTAGCTGTTTAATATTATAGAAGGCGGCGTTTGATAGCTGTTGCTGGAGAGAAGTCAGGGAAGACGCGAATGTGGCAATCTTCATATATAATATCTTCCTTTTTTCCTGAGGAGTTCCATCACCTCTAACTTAAATGATAATCGTTCAAAACGAACTATAAAAGATCTTGGTCGGGTCTGACGGTGTTTGATCAGCGTGACGCGTAAGCGCTGCTATCTCAGATTCTGCTTTAAAGTCGCCCCGATTATTTTAGAAAAAGTTCAGTTGCGAATTTCACGGGTTTAAACTTTCTCGATTCTCCGGCAGGCCTTCAATTCTGACATTATACCTTCTATTCCCATCTTCTAAAGCAGCCAGTCTGTCTCCAAGTTTTTCTCCGAGTTTTTACATTCAACTGACATTTACTGCTCTTTCCTCGGCACTGGCAGCTAGATGTTCGCTATTTCGATCCGATTCGTGAATGTCTCACTAAGATGCTCCAATCGATCAGCAAGCGTGCTCAGTTTAGCGAGTTTTTCTCAATGCGCTCTTCAATTTTACCCAGCACCTGTCGAAGTTCAAGTTGTACCTCTTGACGCAGCCTTTCATTTGCCTGTTGGATTTCCTGTTTTAATTCCTGATTCAGTCTCTCAAGTGCCTTTGCCGTTGCTTTCTCATTAGCCTTCTCGCTTTTCTTTATATCTTGCGTGAGCTCAGCGAGCAACACTTTCAGTTCAGATAGCTCAAATGTGCCTTCTTGTGCCGTAGATGAAGCAGCAGACTCTGCTGAAGCGGTGTCCCGCTGCTCCAGTCCCGCGTAATTGCGTAACTGAAGCCGCGGACCTCCCGGCCTTTTCCAGTTTCAGGTAATCCTCTCCAATCGGCGAGCTATCCACATCTGCACTCACGATCGCACCTTGCTCCCCTTTTCGCTCTCAGCCGGCGACGATGTAGCGGACCGTGGTCCCGAGGAGTCTGTACTTTCGCCCATCTGATCCAGGTCTGTCTCTGAGAGGCCGTATCTCGAACTAGGGCTTGCTGATCGCAGCTTGGATGTAGCTTTAGTCTTCGATTCTTTCGGACCCCCCTTCTTGTTGGCCATGTTTATATGTGTTTACATATACTGTAGCGGTCCCTCTCGGGTTGAATAAATACAGGATATCTCAGAATAATAAGCAAATAATATGAAAAATAGCACCACTGCTAGCGGAGCTCCACTTCAGACATCCATCTCTCGCATCGGACGAGACCAACTCCAATAACAGAGAGTTATTCTACTATTGTTGTTTTAAAGAGGATAATATTTCTTTCTCTTTTATGGTAAGGGTGCTTATTCCTGTCACTCAAAAATGATTTAATTTCACAATTATGAGCACATTATTTTGAAAATTACTTTTTTTTTTTACAAAAAAAAAAAAAAAACCTGGATGGACACTCTTCTCTCCTAGGGATAAGTAGTAAGATTTAGCAAGGATGTTGGAGTCAATACAGAAACAGAAACCTACAGTGCCCTGCGCAAAATGGTCTAGACTAGCTCGCTAATTTTGCTAAATACAAAATCCGAAAATGACATTTTGTTCAGTGATATTTTTATTTCATGGCACTGAAACTCTGAAATACGTTTATTAATGGACAGGGTTTTATGTCAGAAAAAAATTTAAAAGTTATTTTTAAAAAATAACTCTCTCACTAATCTGTTTTATAATGAAGCAAATGGTACTGGGGTTCCATTGTAAAGAAAAACCTTAACACTTTTTGAATTTGTCAATTTTTCAAGCCATAAAATGTAATCAAGTATAGATCAGCATCTTGAGATTAAACACATATTGCAAAACTGTGAGTCTATCTCATTTTAAGAAGAAAAAAAGCAAATCATTGTTGTGATATTCAGCCATTTTAAAAGAAGACCGACTTTACTTTGACATTTGTGTTTTCTCTATGGCACCCTTCAGCCCCAAGTGGCTGGGTTTACCTCAGAAAGTCATTGTCAAGCGGTGTATTGATATTATTGAAAGCTGATGCTCAGACATGACCTTCTGTCTTTGTTCTGAATGTCAACTAGACAATAATAACTGAAGAAAGTCACACTTATGATAGCTTATTTCTTTCACTATAAAGAAGCTAATTTTGTTATTTCACAAAGATATTGAAGAGACTTGATCTATAAGGGAACAGGCAAATAAGGCTATATAGAGGGGAGGAAACATACATGTTGAAGTGGCTTAAAGGAGGTATGCAAAATGGCTTTAGAGGTTGGACCTGGCAAAGAAAATAAGACAGCTGAATGCTCGAGAGCACAGCAATCTCCTGAATAAAGTCATATTTTAGAGCAATATCTTCCAAGGCCGATAGCAGGAGCTGATCAGGGTCACTTCTTAAAGAGAAAATAAATGGACCTTTGAAGGACAGTTAAACAGCTGCTTGTGTCCGTGTACCAGTCCTTTCAACAATGCACCTTGTGTTATTGCAAAATTGCCTGTTGACACTGGATTGATAAATGTACCCTTTATCAGACTGAAATGTAAGTTTAGTACAGAAATTTTAGTATAAACAGAGTGGTAGTGCAGAGCTGTCACTTCTGCCTCACAGTGTCAGGTTCTACATGGAGTTTGCATATCTTCCATGTGTATTTACTGACTGACTGTTATCACGGAGTATTAGTTTACTCATTCAAAAAATTGTCCTTAGTACTTCAGCAAGATCAAGTGCATTATGCACAATGTGCATTAAAAAATGTAATATGTTTTTGGCTTCAATCTGCTCTATTGCACATTGACTTTTTTGTGTTTTTAATCATGAGTGAGCAGAACATGCCATTGCATATGCGACCAGTGAGTGGCTTCTTGGCTCTTTTAAAAACCTAAGGATTTTAATAAAAATAAAGTGGAGTGTAGTTAAGCTCAGATATACAATATATTGTTATTTGTACATGTACAAAGTTTAATGAAACTTATGTGTTCTTTTCACTATCCTGTCATGTAGCATGAATTCTGCTCTGTAGTCTTGGTAAAATAAAACAGAATGAAATTAGCAAAAAAGTGCCATTTATCCATCCATCCATCCATTTTCTAACCCGCTGAAACCGAATACAGGGTCACGGGGGTCTGCTGGAGCCAATCCCAGCCAACACAGGGCACAAAGCAGGAACCAATCCTGGGCAGGGTGCCAACCCACCGCAGGACACACACAAACACACCCACACACCAAGCATACACTAGGGCCAATTTAGAATCGCCAATCCACCTAACCTGCATGTCTTTGGATTGTGGGAGGAAACCCACGCAGACACGGGGAGAACATGCAAACTCCACGCAGGGAGGACTGGGATACACTTTTAAGTGTTGAGATAGCCATGGACCAGTGGCAGTGTTTAAAAACATTTCACATATAATGCAGGACAGGTACACAAAAAAAAGACACTTTACAATGTAGTTAAAAAATAGCACAAATTAGTTTGTGGTGGCTTAATAGCTCTCATACAAAGCAGAATCCAATTCAAGTTATGTAAAAATGGCACTGATTGAAGTGTGTTAGTTTTGGAGGATCTGTGACTAATTGCTCAATTTTCTTAAACACGACATTTCTGAAAGTACACCGAATATAATCCAATAATTAGCAAATGAAAACTATTGTTTAAAAATATCCAGTACTACCATAAAATCAATATCAATATTCCCCTACAAAAGGAATAAAACAACTGAAATCAATTCCCCCTCTAGCTATTAGTAACAGTTAAAAAACTAATTAATAAATATTATATAAATAAGTAAGAACTTGCAAAGGAACTGATTTACAGTATAATGGGACTATGAATGGTACAAAATGGGCAAGAAGATCAGGATGTAGCCACAATTGGTTTGTGTATATCTGGGACTCAAAGATCAGGGTCTGTGTGCCAGAGTTTGGGGGCTTAAGCCACAGGCTAGTGTAACTTGTGAAACTTAAAGAAAACAATCAATGTTATTTGACCTCATTATGTCCAAGTCACTACAGATAGCTGATTTGATATGAAAGCTGGAGCACCCCCACGTGCAGGTGCGTCTAGCCCTAATTACTCCACCAACCCCCTGCAGCTACGCGAGCATGCACACCCACGTAGAGTGAGATGAACAATTATTTATTTAATTACTAAAATTTCTCTTATTTTCTGAGCTGCGGACCCACTATACCACATGATATTAAAAAAAAAAAAAAATCCATCAAAAGAAAATCTCAGGTTACATGTGTTGTATAATCCACCTGTCTGTTATCCAGTCATATGCTCACAATGTCTATAACACAGATATGTTTTATAAAATATTGGTAAATAAATACTTCTGGAAAATGAAAGTAGTGCAAGAACGTGAAGTGCCTTCAGTAGAATACAAGTATTTGAATAGAAAACCCACCTCCAACTTATTCATTGGTCAAGACTTCTGTCTTCAATTTAAAAGCTTTAATTCATCTGAATGTGCTTCACATTTGTGCATTACTCTTGCCTGTTGCAAATACATCTTCCTAACATTATCAAAACCTTTTTAATGACTGATATAAAATTTATTTCAAATTCAACTTTTCTTTGTAAAGTAGGAGAAAAAAATGGACTCACCTCACAGTTTTCTGCCTCAACAACAATTTAACTGTTAGGTTTAAGTGAAGCCTGTGACACCACCTAACACTCAGTTCTACATGGCTGTTATTAGAAAACATAACCTTTGCTTTCACTTGCATGCAGATGATATTTGGCAATAACTTTTTTTCAGACCAAATTAAATTTCTCCTATAGTGTCCTTAAATAATCGGTGTCAGTGAATTGAAAGTGTTAATAGATCATATAACCACAATGCTGTGAAAAACTATTTGCCCCCTTCCTGATTTCCTGTATGTTTATTTATTCATAACACTTAATTGTTTCTGACCTCCAAACAAATTCATTACAATACAAAAGGCAAGCTAAGTGAACAGAATACAGTTTTTAAATGTTCTTTTGATTTATTGTTGACCCAATTCACCAACACCTTTATCACCCATTTGAAAAAGTAATTGACCCTTAGTCACTTAATCAACAAATTAACCACATTTAATTGATTACGGATTACACTAGACTAGACACATCCAAGCATAATGGCTGCAAGCTCTATTGAATCTAAACATTACTTAAACAGAACCTTTCAATTAATGTAATTTGGCTAAAAGGTCTCAATAAACAGCCAATCATGCTTAAAACAACAGAATTTTCCAGAACTCCTGAGAAAGAAAACTACAGAAATGCATCAGTTGGGAAAGGGTTACAAACTCCAGCAGTCCACTTTGAGAGCCATCACCTCCAAATGGAGAAAATGTTGAAGAGTGGAAAAATCTACCCGGACAAAACATTTAAGGAACAGCAGGCCTCTCTCAGTTCTGTCAATGTCAGTATTCATGACTCCACTACTGGAAAGACACTGGACAAAAATGGGTTCCATCTCAGAGCTGCACTGTGAAAAACACTGCTAAACATGTCAACCATAAATCTAACATTTGGCAAAAACGCCTTATTACAGTACACCCCCCCAAAATTCGGGGGAACACCAGCGAAATGCGAAAAACGTTGAATTTTGGATGTGGTTAAAAAAATGCGTATTTTTATAATTTAAACCCTAAATATGCCCCCAAAACAGTTTCATTTAATTTCAAACTCAGCTTAATACATTACCTAAAAATAAAGAATGTAAAGGTAATCCTGTGTACTAGTACTGGGCGGTATACCGGTTCATACTGAAAAACGTTTTTTATTTTTGTTATGATATGGATTTTTCTCATACCGCAAAACCAGTTTAAATTGCCTAAACAACGTTCAGAATGTGGCACAGCAGGAAACTGTTCAAGGGGGAACCCTTTTCACTGCTACACCGCTAAACACATACAACGGAGTACATGCGATAGTGGAGGTGTTGCACGGGGGCTCTTTTTCACTGCTACACCGCTAAATAAGCATGCAAAGGAGTATGTGCGGTAGTGGAGGTATTGCGTGGTGAAAATGGACAGAGAGCATTCCGAAACTGAAGCTGTAGCAGACGATAAAGTTGAACATGATGACACAGAAGAAATTTTACCGAAAAAAAGGAGTCACGTCCATTGGTTTTAAAAGGTCGGATGCGGACCATTATGTTCACATCTGTGAATACTGTTTCTATACTACTGGATAACACTGCAGGCCAAGTTGTACTTGTTTTATTTTTTTTCAATACAGTATAATGTACCTGGGTTCTGTGTGACGACATGTTGACTTTATTCTCGCCGTTTATGTCAAGGTTAAAGTTGACATGTTGACTTTATTCTCATAATTTGTCATTAAAGTAGAACATCGTAAACTAAACTTCATCATAAAATGAATATTTAATTTACTAGATTTTCTCAAATCCTGTCATAAGTTATGTAGCACATTAAATGCTTTGTGTTAAGTGTTCCACGAGCCACGTTAAATCGGTACGTGCTTCTTAAACTGACTTCCTCTTATACTGAGAAGGTCCCGGCAGCGATCTCCACACAGAATACATTCACTTCATGATATTCCTGCTCTCTGAACATTTAGAATGCTAAGATAAATACTTGATATAATTTTTATGATGAAATACATGAAAACATGTATTAATAAAGCCAGGGCACGGTGGTGTGGAGGTTGCATTGCTACCTCGAGGCAAGGGTGTCTCGGTGTACCCTGCCTTGAATTTGCATGTTTTTGTAGTGGGTTTACTCGGCGTGCTTCAGTTTCCTTTCAAAGTCATGTAGGATGTGGGGCTTTGTTATGCGATATTGACCCCGCTAGTGTATGTTTTGCTCATATTCACCCTGCGATGTGCTGGTGTTCAGGATTTGCTCCTGACTCCCACACAATGCTTGCTGGGATTGGTGCAACCCTGAATGGATGGCATAATTAAAAACACTCCGTGGTCTAAGTTCATAACTAGTTTTAATTTCACAAAGACGTTTATCATGGTGTGATTGGTTAGGTGGAGAAAGAAAAAGGAAGGAAGGAGCTGAGGGTTTGGTACATCAGACAGAGAAGGCACGCATTCAATAAAGAAAGCCAACTCAGAAGAACATCCACTGACTTCTGTGTTCGTGTCTCCGACCAAACCCAACATTTACACAATATTTAAGTTAAACCTGTGCGATACCCATTCATACATCCAGTTTTTTAAAGCCTGGTCACACCTGCCATAAAGTTCTCTACTGAACATACATCTGGGGACCCCTTACTGCAAGGAAGCAGCACTACCGTGACACTACCGTGCATGTTTAATACCTGCTTTAATGCATTTCATCCTGAAAATGGTATCAAGTATATATCTTAGCATTCTAAATTTTCAGAGAGCAGGAATATCATGAAGTGAATGTACTCTGTGCGGTGATCGCTGCCGGCTCCTCTTCTTAGTGCAGAGGAAGTCAATTTAAGAAGCACGTATTGATTAAAAACTGGGTCTTTGAACACAACACAAAGCATTTAATGTGCTACATTAACTTATAACGATGTTTGAGAAAATCTAGTAAATTAAACATTGATTTCACGATGAAGTTTAGTTTACGACATTATTCTTGTAGTTTATTTTATAATAAAAGTAGAAAGTGGAAATGTCAACTTTAATCTTGACATAAATGGCGAGAATAAATTGGAAATGCCGACTTTAATCTCGATTTAAGCATCAAGATTAAAGTGGAAATGCCGAGAGTAAAGTCAACATGTCGACTTTATTCTCGACATAGTTTTTTTTTTTTTCTTCCCTGTGTTCGTATTTTTTCTTTTTTGCCGTGGCCCTAATACAATTCCGTAGGGCTATACCACAAATAGCATTATAAATGCAATTTGCAGTTTTATTATTTATGTATATAGCTTCACTTGAAGCAAGGTCCATATTAATGCAATTTGCCTAAATGATGGTTCAGTTCGTAAAGATGTCATCACCATGTGGCATTTGTTTCATTTTATTTTAATTTTATTTGGTGAATACTGTGTAATGCACCTGGGCTTGAAGTCTTGAAGTAATAGTATTATTACTGGAAGTTGCATTATTACTTATTTTATTGTTATTATTTATTAGTGTAAGTATTATGCAGTTTAATGATGGTAAAGTTGCTTAAAAAGTAATTTTAACATGTCAGTGGACAGTGATTGTTAACATTAACAGAAAGTGTAGTTGGTTTACAAAAAATATTTACTATTTATTCCTTTTCTAAGACTGTTCAGTGCAATACAACTGTTGACAAGCACCTCTGGATATTTTACTATCTAAATGCCTATCTTATATATCTATCTTATATTTTACTATCTAAATGCCTCTTCTGGATGGTTGAAATTATGTTGTCAAAATTTTAGTTTAAGTTGTTTGCAAAATTTGTTCAAAAAAAATTTATATTTTTATAAATTAATATATATTTTGACTGCATCTGTCATGCAATGGGATTCCTTCACTTCATTAGTGCAACCCCCTTGAAAACTATTACTTTATGGGGCCATGCAAACCTGTATTAATACTAAAATGTAATATAAAAATGTAATATAAAAATGTTTTTTTGGACATGTACAATTCTCATGACAGTGGAATAGGTTATTCTTAGCCGGTCTATTGCAGTAATTGCAGTGGAAAATGTGGTTAACATCCATTCATGCATGGGAAAAAAATACCATTGAATACCGTGAAACCGGTATAATTTTGAAAAATACCATGATATAGAATTTTGGTCATACTGCCCAGCACTACTGTATATTGTACTGCTATGTCTCCCACAGTGCTAGAATGTAAAATACCAATGTTACTGCTATATGTACTGTAATTCACACAAGCATGTTTTCATTGCCGGAAGCCTTAGAAGGTGCAGGGCATTTTGGCGGCATCTTGGGGCTGTAACCCTTAAACTGCCACATACTTGGGGGTTAATGCATCTTTGGATGGCAAATACTTTTTGGCTGCACTTTTTAAGTAAACGTTACAATTCACAAAGAAAAAGTGAAATTTTAATGGTACACATTTTTTTTCATGCAAAGGGCATCACAATTACTGTAACACTGATCATTTTACACACTTCTAATAACTGTAAAAACTATTTAAAAAAACTACTGGAAGAATATTTACAAAGTGCAACTGACGCCATGGATGAAATTCCGTAAATCACTGAGCCAACTGCGCTTGAACTGGCTGCACACAAGCACACAGAGGTAAGCACTGATGCTGGCAGGCAAGTCTAGTGCAACGGCTCAATCCCAGGGACAGTGACGCTGCAGTGTGTCACACTCGGATCACAGAATTGCACAGAAACACAGGAGATTGTAGAGACAGAAACTTTATTCAAACACGGCTCTTTCAAAAGTAAAACAAGCCCAGTATGCAGTTAGTTCTCGATTAAAGAATAGACAAACATCATAGTGGAGCACAATGGAAGTGGGACCCCCAACAGAAGCAGAGGATGTCTGGGGGAGGAGAGAGAAACAAAGCAATCAGCCAAAAAGGACAGATACTGTTCAGGCTTTTAAGTAAGTGTAGCGTCGCGTGAGAAGCATATCACGCAGCACAGCAGCCGCAAGTAAGCCCAACAAATAAGGGAGCAATGTGAAGGTAGTCTATCAGCGTTTTTTAAGAGGATTTTTTTGAGGAATGTCCATGTTTTCTAGGGGTGTGTTCATCCCCCCAGCTCACAAGGGGCTGGGAGTGGTCATGAATTGGCTGCTCAATGAATGTACAGCACTGACTGATCAGCTCCTGCATGCTCGCAAATGGCACTGGGAAACGACTATAGCCGGTTTAGGCAGTTTAAGGGTTAAGAGGAACAAAACGGAAAACACAACAACACTCAGCTGGAGATACATCACAGTCAATCAGCAGCAAGGAGAAATGAATAACGCTGTAGCGGTCCGGTGCAGTTTAGATTCATACCATAGAAAAGACGGCAATTTATTTATTTTTATGGTGGAGATTCCAGGGATGCACCCAGCCTTGGCCTGACCCACATACGCTAACAAACAAAGACAAAAACAAAGCAAACCGGTAATCAAACAGCAAATGAATGTAATGAAAACAAATAAAAACAACGATACCACCCCTGTACCCCTTACAGCGATTACACATTAAATACAACAAAGCACAAACAGAAAATCATGAAAAACGGCAAAGGATGAAATGTAATGATGAAAATTGATAATCCAGAGATCCACACGTTGAATGGGAATGTAAAGATAGTCTTACCGCTAGTTCCTGAAATTGTGAAGACGGGTGGACGGGTTCAGGAGTGCTCCTTTCTTTGCAGGATGGCCATGAATAGTCCTCATGTACATAGGCAGACAGCAGACAATTCAGACACCAACCACGAAACGATCCAGGACAAAACAAATAAGTACAGGTAACCCAAAAGAAGGCAGACAGACAGTAACTTGAAACACAAATTACAAAAACTTTTTTTTTGCTTTTGGTCACCGGCCCCGTTTTTAAAAGCTGCGCTGACATCCTTTGACCCCAACAGCCCCCTCAGCAGGAGATCAATCAGAGCCACTGCAGGGACTGCTGGGAGTTGCAGTTTCAAATTCTATTGGCTACTTTCACCATCCCAAGCCGCATTTTCCTCTACAGTTGCTTCCTGTTCTCTCTACAGTACAGTATTTCCACGAAAAAAGACAAAAAAATTGTGGAGGATATTTACGGTTTCCGCTAACAATTATTAGATAGGTTCTAAGGAAAAATCTGCGAATGACACAAAAATGGAACTTTTTGGAAGACGTTTCCCGTTACATCTAGCCTAAAACTAACAAAGCTTTCCAATATAAGAACATTATGTCCGCAACCAGAAGTGGCTGTGGTAGTGTGACGGTGTAAGGATGCTTTGTTGCTTGAGGGCCGCGCAACTTGCCATAACTGAGGGAAGCATGAATTCAGATCTCTATCAGAAAGTACTGAAGAAGAATGTCCTGTCATCAGTTCGTGAACCGAAACTCAAGGACAGGACAATGATTCAAAACACAACAGCAAGTCCACCTCTGAATAGTTGAAGGAAAAAAAAAAACAAAGAACAAAATTAACGTTCTGGAGTAGCCTATTAAAAGTCCTGACTTGAAATCCATTGATATGTTGTGGCAAGATATTAAATGGGTAATTCACTGTAGAAACCCCCAAAGAGACTGAATTAAATAATTTTTTTTTGAGAGGACCAGGCCAAAATTTCCCCACAATAATGACAAAGACTGCTCTAATATAACTGAAAGTGTGTGATTACAGATGTTGCAGCTAAAGGTGGCACTATCAAGAATTAAGTTAAGAAGGGCAATAACTTTTTCACATGGCTGATACAGGTGTTAATGAACTTTTTTCCTTCAATAAATTCAATGATCATTTAAAAACTGTGTATCTTGCTTACTCAAGTTGTCTTTTGTATTATACTAAACTGGCTACGCTAACCACCTAATACAGGTTGAAATCTAAGTAATCAACATATTCCTCAGAGTTAAGTGTACCATGTGATGTATGTTTCTGTTATATGCCACTTGGTATTGGATTCATAAAAGAACCGTTAACGTTTGAGATATACCATGTATTGGAATAACAAATGCAAAGCATTTTACTACTAAAAATGCTTGTAATGCTCCATCTTTTGGAATGATGCAGAAATAGCAAACAGACAAACACACAGACAGTCACAGAGACACTTATCTTTTTATTAAGGTGGACTTGCCTGAAGATCAGAAACAATTAAATGTTATGAATAACCAAACATAGAGGAAATCAGGAAGGGGCAAAATTTTTCACAACATTTCATGGCCTTTCAATACTGAAATATTAGATTATACATGCCACAATATGCTGTGACTTTGTAATTAAATAGATGTAAACATTAATAATTTTACTGAATTGGCAAGCAACTTAGGCATTATCTTTAACAGCAGTCACTTATTTAAAAACACTATGTAATACCACTTTTTTTCTATTGTAAAAATATTGGAAAATTAAGATGGTTCCTAAATATGGATGATATTGAGAAATTAACTCATGTATTTAAATCTAGTAGGGAGGGAAATTGCAATGTTTTATTCACAGGCTGCTTAAACAATTGCATATAAGCAGCCTTCAGTTAATGCAACATGCTGCCGCAAGAATTGTTATTAGAACTAGAAACTACAAGCACATAACTCCTTATGTAAAGTCTTTATGTCTTTTAGTTGAAATAGAAATAAAGAAGGATTAAATTTAAGCTATGTTCACTTTTCAGTTGATTAAAAGATGTTTTATATGTTACATTTTTTCTAGTTTTCTAGCACTCAATGACACATCCAAGCAGAGTCTGCTACATGCAATCCTGTAACAGAAAACTATAAATAAAGCATCAATTTGACTAAACACATTTACAAAATACAAAAAAATTAACACAAGTGCCATGCTTATTTTCAGATTCATCAGCACTTGAGATATGCAGTGCCCTCCTTAATGTTCAGGACAAAGACACATTTTTCCTTGATCAACCCCACTGCTCCACTGTTAATTAAAGTAAATTAAAGGTCAAACAATTCAGACATTATTAAAGTATTTCCATACATTTCAGTCACATCATGTAGAAATCATAACACTTTTTTAACATGGCCTACTAGACATGTTAAAATTTAGTTTTATCTTTTAAGTTACAACTCTGAGCTTCTTCAGTATTTATTTTGCTTAGGAACCATATGAGATGCTTTTTGAGAGTCTAAGAAAATAATGCCTTACACTTCCGACAAAAAGTTTAAAAAATTGCTTAAGCAGTATCTTCCTTTTCTACATCAATGCTGCTTATAGTTTAGATTATTTTCATACAAACAGCCACAAATGCAAATTTGAAGTCATTTGGTGTGATTTGTAAAATAAAACAGCACAAGCCACCAAACCTCTTGCAATACTGTTTATAACACACAGGTATGGGATAGGATAAGCAATAAGCTAGTAGGAAGACAAAAATGTACAGTGTCACCCTACAGACAAGCAGACACAAAAAAAGTGTACAGTGTAAAACTAATTTTAAAAAAAACTTCTGTTTATCACTCTCTTTAAATAGCCTTTGGTCTGGTCACAGTGTACAACCTACTCCATTCAATTCTTTTACTTTCTTGTTCACAGTTAAAAGTATATTCTCAGTGAAAGCAGAACACAGCAGAAGCCAGGGTTGTGAAAATAAGACATTGCACAGTGCAACCACATTGGCGAACAGTCAGTTACCTTCTTTACTATCTTCTGCTCACAGCCAAAAATTGTGGAACATGGATGGCAGATGATTTGACCACACACAGATAGGCTTGGTGTGAAGTATTTTAGTAATGGTGCAGTGCACAGAGCTAAAACATGAGATAAACTAACTTTTAAATAGTAGCTTGTCAAAGGTTATGCAGTGCAGTATCCTGGGGAGAAGATGATATAGCAGGGATCAGTCTCATACTAGGGGTTCAAAATGACTAATTAAGACAGTGAGGTGTAAGGCAATGGGATCTGCACATATTAGATATATAAAATATTAAATCTACTTAGGCTTTGGGTAGTGAACATTAATACACAATATACCAGACGGCAAGCAATGTCTGGCTAAACAGATTTATTTTTGTCTGTAAGCAGTCACTCTTAATTCTAAACCAAAAAGTCATTGGTTCATTTTAAAGTCCACCTGCCTTTGGAATCTCAATTACTATCTTTTTGATTGACCTTTTTGGAGGGGGATATCTTTCAAATAAATAAAGGAAAAAAAACTAAAATTCTAACAATGAGCTGGGGATGCATACTTTTGACATGGTCTTGTTCAATACCAAGTATCCTTCTACAATGTAGAAATTAGTAAGTGTGGTTGACCTCCTTTTGTTAGGAACCATGTGGTCATTCAGTTCATCTAAAGTTCTCACAAGTCACAGATGACTGAGGGATTTTACAAGCCTGCCAGAGACTTTTCTTACCTCACTTTATGGATTAATACTGAAGACTCTGGTCTCTACACCCACCAAATCTGAATCCAAAGGATTTAATATACTGCATGCCTTGTGTCACACAAGTACGATTAGGAGGGAGCCAAGTGGATCAAGTGGAGGTAATTACCCGCCAGGCCAAGGGGTGGTGGGGTGCACTAAACCAACCTCTGTTATCTCTGCAGGCCAAATATGGGAAAACCTGCCTAACTCAACAACAATGTTACTTCTAGTTCTGGCACCCAGACTGACATCACTGTCACTGTTTTCGGCTTATAAAGCTGTCAACTTTTCAAAAACAAAATCAGTTCACTCTTGGAACTCAAAGAGAGCACTGCTACGTTCATTTGAATACCCATTTGCAGACATGAACAATATAAGGGTGGCTGCCCCAAATCTTTTTCGTGTGTTAAGACTCATTCTTTCACAGTGGCATAGTCGGCAGGATGATGGCCTCCTTTTGGAACCGGAAGCCAACCCAGAACAGAGTCTCAACTCACACTCGTCCCAACCAACTGAAGAACAGTCAAGTAGGAGAATACCATCCCCACGTTGCCGAGCTCGGGTCTGATGGTGTGTGTCCGGGGGATCTGGGGCATGTTCCAAACCAGATATCTCCAGAGAGAACCTGAACCGTAGGCAGGGGACCTACAGGCGAGGGTCGAGTTCAGAAAGGAAAACAGTGGAAACTTATTATGGGCTCCCAAGGATGGGGACTGAACCCAAAAGCCCCACAAAGGAAAAGTAATTTGTGAATGGTGGGGATGCCTTGGATTGGCAAGTGAGGGATATAATGGACTGGGAATTTAATCCAAAGAAACCCCTCCAAGAACAGGCCTTTGCACTTTGGCACAAAGTCAGGTGTTGGCTAAGGCAAAACAAGAAAAATGCCCGATGAATAGTCAAAACAGATGTCCTTTGCTTTATTAATAAATGCCCTTGCACCTAAACTCAATCTTACAACAGCAGGATCTCTCTGTTAGGGATTATTAAAAACATTAGGGTGGAAACCTTCTTGGGAGATACAGAAAGGAATCCCTGTGAACCTATATGGAGTTGTGTCCCTGATTCGGAGTCCCACTCTTACATTGTGGAGCATGCTTTGGTGAACTCTGATGCACAGCGAATGGTTCTGCGAGGTGACAAAGGTGTCTGTGGAAAGACACTGAGTTGGGGGGGCATTGTGCTATCACTAATCCTCTGGCCTTTTCAAATATGCGAGTAGCGCCAGTCAAGGGCCATGAGGTTGCTTCTTTATTTGATTCTGGCAGTAACATTTACATTGTTGATTGCCATCTAGTGTTGTCTTGACAATGGCTTAAAGTAAAGACCAGTCTAGCCTGTATTTATGGGGCGTCCGATCGTAGGAGTCTATCATCTATTACATCTGCCACAATGGCATCTTGAGTAAAACGGTGGTGGTGGTACTCGAAAATCCTCCAATCCCCATTTTACTGCTACCTCCACAACGTGTTTACAGCCTCTAACATTGACGTGTAATGGCCGAGCTGTCGCAGCTTGACACGTCATCTTCAAGCGTTGCTCCCGCTCAGAAAGAAACCACGCCCCCTGAGGTTGAATCTGATGCCCTCACCCATCTGCAGTTTCAATTTAGGCAGACCCCGGCTTCATTTAAAAGGGGGCAATGGAATGATGACTCCCTTAAATTTGCAAAACATGCAGTAGTTTCGATAAATGGCCAACACACACTACATCCCATGCCACAGGGTCCTTACTTTGTGTTAAATAATTACCTTTTGTATCGGGTGGCAGAACACGAGAGGGAGGTTCGGTCACTGTTGTTAATTCCACGGACTTACCGGCGACAAGTCTGTGAACTGGCTCATACCCACCTCCTGGGAGCCCATTTGGGCCCCGAAAACACACTAGAGCAGATTAAGCTCTGATTTTTCTGGCCTAGGATTATTAAGGAAGTCCATCGATTTTGTATGTCCTGTCTGGAAGGTCAATTGTGGCAGATTCCTAGGAATGACATGTTCCTTTAGTCCCATTACCCTTAATTGACATCCCCTGTGAGAGAATAGGGGTCGACCTGGTGGGACCCCTAGAGCCCTCGGCCAGGGGTCATAAATATGTAATGGTCCTGGCAGATTATGCTACCCGATATCCCAAAGCTGTTTCCTTGCACTCAGCGACTTCACAGACTATTGCAGAGGAGTCGGTAGGGATCTCTGTGAGATCAGCATTCCTAAAGAAATCCTGACGAATCAAGGGGCGCTTTTTACCTCTGAGACATTCGGGTAGACTGCTAAATTAATAAAAATAAAACATTTGAAGACCTCAGTATATCATTCCTCAAACCGATGGTCTAGTCGAGAGGTTCAATCAAACCCTCAAACAATTGCTAAGTAAGGTAATCAATGAGGATGAAAGGAACTGGGATCAGCTCCCCCCCCACATCCTTTTTGCATATCACAAAAGTCCCACAAACCTCCACAGGGTTCTCTCCCTTTGAGTTATTATATGGATGACAACCTCAAGGTATACTGAACATATTAAAGCAGGGTTTGGAGGAAGAGGCACTCCCCTCTACAAATATACTTTAATATATCATGCAATTACCTGATAAATTTGCTAAAATTAGACCTATACTAAAATCACACATGGAGAAGGCACAAGCAGCCCAGGTCCATTGTTACAACCGTGGTACGTCCCTTCGAGAGTTCCGCCCGGCGGATCGAGTCATGGTATTGGTTCCTACCTCTCACTCCAAATTATTGGCACATTGGCAAGTCCTGAATGAAGTTAAGGAGAAGAAGGGGCTGGTCGATTATTTGGTTAAACAACCAAATCATCAGCCCAGCGAGGAAATTTATCATGTTAATTTGCTAAAACCGTGGAAGGAAGGGGACCCCGGAAGGAAAGGCATCCCGATCCCTACTCCAGACAGCCCTGCTCACTCTTTGCTCATAAATTAAACCTCAACTTCGGTGATAATCTGACCCCCCTACAATGACAGGAGCTTGAAGCAGTTATCCTGACTGTCCCAGAGGTAGTAAGTGAGAAACCTGGACGAACCTCCCTGGTTGCACATGACATTTTGATGAAACCCAGGGAAATAGCCAGAGAACACCCATATCGAGTCCCCAATGCAAAAAAGACAGAATTGAAGCTGGAGATCAAATGAATGTTGGATCTAGGTGTGATAGAGGAAAGTTATAATCACTGGTCCAGTCCTATCGTTTTGGTTGGAAAGCCTGACGGAAGTCGGGGTTTTTGCAATGATGTCTGTTAGGTTAACCAAGTCTCCCAATTTGATGTCTACCGATGCCGCGAGTGGACGACCTCCTTGAGCGACTAGGACAAGCTTAAACTGCTTCTTAAACTGCTTCTTAAATCCCTTCACACCTCTCCGCCAGCGCCCTTTGTCTTCTAAATGTGCTGATAAAGAGAAGCTAGGAGCAGCGGCTATTCCATCCCCCACCAATTTAGAACGCGTGCACGAACTTCTCTCAGCTCATGCCTTGATTGAGTATCTGGGAGTGAAGTGGAGTTTTAGAGTGGAAATAATAGATCGTTATTTGGAACACACGCATTTCATGTCTGTTCAGTTTCTACAGTAATCTGTGTCAACAGATTGTTAAAACAGAAAAGTTTTTTATATTCTAGTAGTAGATGACAAAATGTAGGCATAAACTATATAATGTATGAGCCTGAAGTCCAAATAGCAAAGAAACATTTTCACAAGAATAACACAATTGCGCTTTTATTCAAAAATATAACTGCAGAAACAAAAAGCCGCCTTAACATGCGACATTGACACCAGTTTGTTGTAACTGCCTCCGTGGTTCAATAGACTCAGCCCCGCTTGGGAATCAAAGGTCACGAAGTTCGATCCTCGCCCTTCCGTTTTGAGAAGTAAACTGCTCTTATTCTTACTGTTTTAGAATAAAAGCATACATTTGATTTCAGTCTGTAACAGCCGGTGCAATATATGATCCTTGTAAAGGTTAGCCTTTTTTTTTTTTTCTTTTCACTTTTCATTCTCTCAGTCGCGTTCAGAATCAATCCATACAACCCCATCTGACACGGCTGTTTTCACTAAAGACGCGCTATAGCTCTGCAGTGTACCACGATACATACTAACGCCAAACAAGACACCCCCGGTTCTGACACACAAACGCTGGCGAAGCTGCCTTCTTCGTATCTCACCGTCACTTGCTTTTCTTTTTATTCAGTTTTATTGAGTGTTCCTGCCAGTCCTGCATGTTGCTGTATGCTGTTTCTTTTGTACTCCAGGACATGCAGAGGAAAGAATGGTAAAGACCAGTAACTTCGGCGCTATATGCAATCATCAGACACTCCCCATCTGCCCGTGTCGTTCAAACACAGGAACATATATTGGTGTAAAAGTATCACAAAAGTGCACTTTTATTCAAGTGTACTTTTCCCATCGCCTTTTCCTGTAAGAAGCAGTGTACACACTTCTCTCTATGCTGTGGTTTCTATTACACACCTGAAAAAAAGAGGCAATACATGTGAACATATCCAGCATACAGCAACATGCGGGGACTGGCAGGAACACTCAATAAAACTGAATAAAAAGAAAATCAAGTGACGGTGAGATACGAAGAAGGCAGCTTCGCCAGCGTCTGTGTGTCAGAACCCAGGTGGGGGGCGTTAGTATGCATCGTGGTACAACGCAGAGCTATAGCGCGTCTGTATTCTGTTTCTTTTGTACTCCAGGGCACGCAGAGGAGAGAATAGTAAAGAGCAGTAAGTTCGGCGCTATATGCAATCATCAGACACTCCCCATCTGCCCGTGTCGTTCAAACACAGGAACATATATTGGTGTAAAAGTATCACAAAAGTGCACTTTTATTCAAGTGCACTTTTTCCATCGCCTTTTCCTGTAAGAAGCAGTGTACACACTTCTCTCTATGCTGTGGTTTCTATTACACACCTGAAAGAAAGAGGCAATATATGTGAAAATATAATCGCACTAATGCAATATTATTTGAAACAAACAGCGTCAGATCGGTGTGAATTTATGCAGGAACTGGAAATTCTCTGATGCGGGACCTTCCCCCAGGGAAGAAAGTACAGTGTCAGGTGCTCATTCAGTGTAATAGAAACCATAGCACAGAGAGGTGTGTACACGGCAACAAGTACACGTGTCGTAAATGTAGGAAGGACGGTCCTTGGGTGTGTGGGAACTGTTAATATTTGAATGTGATGATTTTATATAGCACGGAATGAAAATCAGCACTTCTTAGCATTGCACCATGCAAGCTGTCGTATCAATCGCCTACTGTAACTTGCTTTCTTTTTTCTTCGGTTATACAGGTAGTTTTGAAAATAAAGTGCACTTGTTTTGTTTGCGAAATAAAGTCTGCGTGCACTTTTCGTGGCATTACGTGTATTTTTGAGCATGCCCGCTTTGAGCAGTATAAAAGTATTGAAAAGTATAACAAAACAACGGGCAGATGGGGAGTGTCTGATGATTGCATATAGCGCCGAAGTTACTGGTCTTTACCATTCTTTCCTCTGCATTTCCTGGAGTACAAAAGAAATAGCATACAGCAACATGCGGGGACTGGCAGGAACACTCAATAAAACTGAATAAAAAGAAAAGCAAGTGATGGTGAGATACAAAGAAGGCAGCTTCGCCAGCGTTTGTGTGTCAGAACCCGGGTGGGGGGTCTTGTTTGGCGTTAGTATGCATCGTGGTACACTGCAGAGCTATAAGCGCGTCTTTAGTGAAAACAGCCATGTCAGATGGGGTTGTATGGATTGATTCTGAACGCGACTGAGAGAATGAAAAGTGAAAAGAAAAAAAAAAAGGCTAACCTTTACAAGGATCATATATTGCACCGGCTGTTACAGACTGAAATCAAATGTATGCTTTTATTCTAAAACAGTAAGAATAAGAGCAGTTTACTTCTCAAAACGGAGGGGCGCAGGATCGAACTCGTGACCCCTTGATTCCCAAGCGGGGGCTGAGTCTATTGAACCACGGAGGCAGTTACAACAAACTGGTGTCAATGTCGCATGTTAAGGCGGCTTTTTGTTTCTGCAGTTATATTTTTGAATAAAAGCGCAATTGTGTTATTCTTGTGAAAATGTTTCTTTGCTATTTGGACTTCAGGCTCATACATTATATAGTTTATGCCTACATTTTGTCATCTACTACTAGAATATAAAAAACTTTTCTGTTTTAACAATCTGTTGACACAGATTACTGTAGAAACTGAACAGACATGAAATGCGTGTGTTCCAAATAACGATCTATTATTTCCACTCTAAAACTCCACTTCACTCCCAGATACTCAATCAAGGCATGAGCTGAGAGAAGTTCGTGCACGTTCTAAATTGGTGGGGGGATGGAATAGCCGGCTGCTCCTAGCTTCTCTTTATCAGCACATTTAGAAGACAAAGGCTGGCGAGAGTGTGAAGGGATTTAAGAAGCAGTTTAAGGTGGGACGGAATTACGAGTTTTTTCGTAGGCTCTGGTAATTCTAGTGTTAATGGACACTATAAGGGAAAAGACAGCATTTAGTACCCCTAACGGGAACTGCCAGTATCGTGTTCTTCCATTCGGATTACATGGGGCACCAGTGACATTCCAACGTCTGGTGGACAAAGTGCTCCATCCTCATAATTTGTATAGTGCTGCCTACCTAGATGATGATATCATCTATTCCAGCACCTGGAAAGAACACTTACAGCAGGTCCGAGTTGTACTGCACTCACTAGTAGGAGCCGGACTTTGCATTAATCCAAAAAAATGTTATTTTGAGTCAGTCTAACCTCTCTCTCTCATTCTTTCCTAGGGCACAAAGCGGAAGCAGAAGTAAAGAATGGTCAACAGTGAGATGAATTGTGTTGCCGCCGTCGTAGAAGAACTCCAGGCTCTTGACAACCAGATCCAGAAACTCCTGTCCAGACGGAGGTACCTAAGGGATTTGAAGGCTCGGTTACTGGAAAAACCATCCCCGCCATTTGAAAACAACTTAACACACAGGGTTTCAGTAACATCGACTCCACATTGTGCCGCACACCTCCAAGGCCAAGTGAGCATCACCCCGCGCCTCGTCGGAGCGACGATGCCACCGATGAAGACCTCGGCGTGTTTCAGCTATGCAGGCGGGGGTTCATGGCTAGAACACCTCCATCGGTACAGGTGAGCATCTCGACCCAGAACCGGTTGGACCATCTCTGCGTCCCCAGTTTGCCTTCAACCCCAGGTAATGTAATCGTGATGGGTGATTCAATTGTAAGAAATCTCAACATCGCATGCCCTAATCAGAAATCGTTTCTTTCTTGTTTTCCCGGTGCGCGTGTCCAAAATGTTATGACACGTGCGCCGACAGTCTATGAGAAGCAGAACAACAGGGCAGTGGGATCTATTGTATTACATGTCGGGGTAAACGAAGTGAGTCTCCGACAGTCGGAGATTCTCAAGGCTGACTTCACAGCACTAATCAAAGACATGAAGGAGAGGACCCCATCGGCAAGGATCTTCATCTCGGGTCCACTACCCCTCTTTGGAAGATCAAACGAATACTACAGTCGTCTGCTGGGATTAAACAACTGGCTGAAAGGCTTATGTGAGAATCAAAACATTAGGTTCATTGATAACTGGGACCTCTTCTGGGAGAGACCACGTTTACTCAAGCAGGATGGGTGGCAACCAAATTGATTCGGCGCCCGGGTCCTCCCCGAAAGCATCACCAAGGTAATTTGCACACACAGAGCGGCACTAATAAAAATAACTTGGTTTCTATCCCAAATACCCATAACGCATGTAGAATTCAGCTATACTCCTCCAAAACATTAAATATGGCACTATTAAAAGTTAGAGCATTAACCAACAAGACATTTTTTATCAATGATCTTATTAGTGATAGAAAAATTGATTTTATTGCACTAAGTGAAACGTGGCTTAGCTCTGATGGCGTGGCTGTTTTAATTGAATCTGCGCCTCCGAATTACAGTTTTACTTGTGGAGATCGCCAGGGAAAGAAGGGTGGCGGATTAGCAAACATTTACTCGAGCTGGTTAAGTGTAAAGATGTCAGTTTTGGTAAATTCAAGTCCTTTGAGTATCTTGCCGTTGTTATTCATGGAGATTCTCACTTTCTAGTATTATTCATGTATAGACCTCCTAAATTTAATGCGTCTTTGAGAAATTCTCAGACTTGGTGTCAATTATAATTACAAACTATGACACACTCCTAATAGTCTGAGACTTTAACTTTCATATTGATAATCACTGTGACCAAAAAGTAAAAGAATTCATGAACCTCCTGGACTCTTCGACAGCTCGTTAATCAACCTACACACAAAGTAATTACCAAAGGACTAAATGTTGATGTAATGCAGATCATTGATATTGGTCTATCAGACCATTTTCTTTTACTATTTAATATAAAAATATTGATAGAAAACATTCATGAGAAGCATATTGTTAAACAATGCTTCTTTGATTCATTAGCAGCTTTAAAACTTACAAATATTCTAAGCCATCAGTCCGTTTATAGTGCTACTACAACTACAATAGCGAGGGTAATGTAAATAGTAAGGTGGAAAAATTTAATACTAAGGTGAGAGCTGCTGTTGACATACTGTAGTTGCACCTGAAAAGACAGTTAAAAAATCTTCTATCATGGTTACACCATGGAAGACCCAGAGAATATCTGATTTAAAGAGAACATGCCGTGGAGCTGAGCGTAAATGGAGAAAAACTAAACTAACTATCCACTATAAGATACTGAAGGTTAAAATAACAGAATACAATAATGCAGTCTGTCTTGAGAGGCGCTGCTATTTCTCTTAAGATTATAAATAACAATGCTAGTAATCCCAGAATCTTATTCTCTACGATTGATCGTCTGCTAAACCCAGGTAACGCAAAAGGAATGCCTCCAAAATACTTCCAGTGAAACCTGTGAGGCTATTCCTGCATTTTTCAATCAAAAAATGAATGATATTAGAAACAATATAGTATATCTATCTCATCAACATTGCGGATCCTCCTATGTCCCAGTACTCCGTTAAAAACAAATTAAATTCTTTCACCAGGATAGATTTACCGGTTTTACATAGAATAATTTCTCAACTGAGACACTCCACCTGCGTCCTTGACCCAATACCAACAAGTTTTTTCAAAGAAGTATCGGGCGTGCTAATTGATAGTATTCTTGACATAGTAAACTCATCATTAGATATAGGGGTCTTGCCAGACTGTCTTAAGACTGCTGTAGTTAAACCCCCTACTAAAGAAAAATAATCTTGACCCCTTTGCTTTTGAAAATTTTAGACCCATTTCTTTTCTTTTTTTTTTTATTTATTAATTTTATTACAATCAATACATTTTTACAAAAAAAAGAATTATGTTAAGAACAGATCGATCCCCACCCCTGAGAGAGAGAGCAAGCCAAACGGTGTAAATTTAAGGCTTGTAAAAATACCTAAATTAATAAATTCTCTGTGCTTTATAAACTTATTTTAAAATATTACTGATTAGATCCTGCCATGTTTTGTAGTATAACACATCAGTTTCCCACTGACTTAAAAGAGGAGAGTTTGGGTTCTTCCAGTTTATCAGAATAAGTCTGCGTGCCAACAGTGTAGTGAATGCAATCACAATTTGTTTGTCTTTCTCCACTTTAAGCCCCTCTGGAAGAACCCCAAACACAGCTGTTAATGGGTTAGGAGGGATTGTGAGTCCAAGACTGTCTGAGAGGTAATTAAAAATTTTTGTCCAGAATAATGTTAATTTGGTGCAGGCCCAGAACATGTGACCTAGTGAGGCTGGGGCTTGGTTGCAACGTTCGCAGGTTGGATCATGCCCTGGAAACATTTTGGAGAGTTTTAGTCGAGACAGATGTGCTCGATATATAATTTTGAGTTGTATAATTGTATGCTTTGCGCATATGGAGCTCGAGTGAATTATCTGCATTGCTACTTTCCACTCCTTTTCTGATATATTAATTGAGAGGTCATTTTCCCAGTGTCCTCTTGGATCTTTGAAAGGAAGGGATTGTAAAAGGATTTTATATATTGTAGAGATGGAGTCTAACTCCTTGAAATTGAGCAATATTTTTCCAGCGTGGATGAGGGTGCAAGATGAGGAAAATCTGGAAGGTTCTGTTTAACAAAGTTCCTGATTTGAAGATAGTGAAAGAAATTTGTAGCTGGAATGTAATTGTTCATAGGATGCAAAGACGTTGTCTATATAAAGATCTCTAAGCAAGTTAATTCCAAATTTTTCCAGATATTAAAAGCATATGTTTGTGAGGTTGAAAGAGGTGGTTCTTTGCAGGGTGCCACAGAAAGAAGCTTCTCCGTCTTAAAATGCTTTCTACATTGGTTCCAGATTCTAAGTGAGTGGAGCACAATTGGGTTATTAGTGTATTGCCGATAACGTGTGTTTATTGGAGCACAGAGCAAGGAATACAAAGAAGTACTGCAGGATTTTACTTCTATTGCGGTCCATGCCTGTGTATGTTCTTCTATTTGTGTCCAGGTTCTTATCGCCTGTATATTTGCCCCAGTAATAAAACTGGAAGTTAGGTAGAGCCATGCCGCCTTCTGCCTTTTGTCTTTGTAGGGTCGCTCTTTTGATGCGTGGATGTTTAGAATTCCAAATAAATGAGGTTATTGTTGAATCTAATTGCTTAAAGAACGATTTATTAATGTATATTGGTATGTTTTGAAATAAAAAAAGGAGCTTAGGAAGAATATTCATCTTAACAGTGTTAATTCTTCCAGCTAGTGTGAGATGAAGGGTTGACCATCTATGCAAGTCTTGTTTAATTTTTTCCATGCAGACGAGGAAATTTTGTTGATAAAGAGCTTTATGTTTACTTGTGATGTTTACCCCTAGGTATTTAAACTGTTCTGCAATGATAAAAGGAAGGGTGTCTAATCTAATATTATATGCTTGAGAATTCACTGAAAGAGTACACTTTTATTCAGATTAATTCTGAGACCAGAGAGCTTTTGAAATTCTGTGAGTGCTGCTAAGACTGCAGGCACAGAATTTTCTGGGTCCGATATATACAGTACCATGTCATCTGCATATAATGAGATTTTCTGTTCCAGTCCTTCTCTGCTAATCCCCTTTATCTGATCAGTATTTCGACAATGTATTGCCAGTGGTTCAATGGCAATTGCAAACAGCAGTGGTGACAAAGGGCATCCTTGTCTTGTGCCACGTTCTAGTTTAAAGTAGTCTGAGCAAATGTTATTGATGCAAACTGAAGCTTCTGGGTTAGTATACAGTAATTTAATCCATGCACAAATGTTGGGCCAAACCCAAACTTCTCCAAAATAGTAAAAGGTATTTCCATTCAATCATGTCAATGCTTTTTCTGCATCCAATGATAATAATATTTCTGGGGTGTTTGATTTAGTTGGTGAGTATATTACATTAAACAGGCGTCGAAGATTTGAAGATAAGTGTCGGCCCCTAATAAATCCAGTTTGGTCTTGTGATATTACGAGGGAGCACTTTCTCCATCCTTCTAGCTATGATTTTAGAGAGTATTTTAACGTCGTTATTCAGAAGTGAAATTGGTCTGTATGATGCACATTGTAATAAGTCCTTATTTTGTTTTGGAAAGACAGTGATTAGTGCTTGGCTAAAGGTTTGTGGAAGAGATTGGTTATCTCTGGCTTCTGTAAATGTTGCTAATAGGAGGGAGCTAGCTGAGCGGAGAATTTCTTGTAAACCTCTGCAGGGTAGCCATCAGGGCCTGCTGCTTTTCCACCTTGGAGTGACTTTATAGCATCCAGTAATTCTGATAATGACAGAGGTTTATCGAGTTCCTCCACACTAAAAGCGTCAATTTGTGGTATCTGTAATTTATCCAGAAATGCATTAGATTGTATATTGTCTTCTTTAAACTCAGTAGTATATAGGGATTTATAGTAGTCTCTAAAAGTGTACATTATATTTTTGTGTTCGATGATTTTATCTCCGTTCGTGTTAGTAATTACCGAGATTGCGTTGCACATCTTGCTTGTGAATTTGTTGCGCTAAAAGCTTATTAGCTTTCTCTCCATGTTCATAATAATGATGTCTGGATTTGTAAATTAGTTGTTCGGTTTCTTTAGTTGTCAAGAGGTTTAATTCTGAATGTAGAGCCTGCCTCCTCTTATGTAGAGTCTCGCTTGGTAGTCTGGCATGTTCTTCATCTATTTTAGTAATTTCGCTTTTTATCTCTGCTACTTTCTTCGCTCGGATTTATTTCTGTGGGAAAGATATGAGATAATCTGTCCTCTTAAGAAGGCCTTAAGAGTTTCCCAGAGTATTCCTGCAGAGATCTCAGGGGATGTATTTGTCTCTAGAAAGAATTCAATTTGTTTGGATATAAATTCAGTACAATTCTCGTCAGCTAATAGAAGCGGATTGAGGCCATCTGCGGGGTGAGTGTATGGGGCTTAGTAATTTCAGCTCCAAGATCATCGGAGCATGGTCTGAAATAACAATAGCATCGTATTTACAAGATTTAATCTTAGGCAAGAAGTTATTATCTATAAAGAAGTAATCAATCCTTGAGTAGCAATGATGTACTGGTGAGTAGAAAGAATATGTTCTTGAATTTGGGTTTAAAAACCTCCAGGGATCTGATAAGTTGTGATCAGTTATAAACTTTGTAATTATCTTTGCGGTGTTAGTTGCCGTTCCCCCTGTGGAGGAAGTCTTATCTAAAAGTGGATTTAGAACACAATTAAAGTCCCCAGCCATTATAAGTTTATGAGTGTTCAGATTGGGAATGGATGCAAATAAATTTTGTATAAATTCCTTATCATCAACATTAGGTGCATAAACATTTATCAAAATCATTTTACAGTTAGATAAGTCTCCCATGACCATCACATATCTCCCTTCAGGATCCAATACTACATCTGATGCTACAAATGGTACTGTTCTATGTATGAGAATTCCCACCCCTCTAGTTTTCTTTGTAAAACTAGAATGGAACATTTGGCCAGTCCAGTCTTTTGCAGCGGAACTGATCCTTACTTAGTAAGTGGGTTTCCTGTAAAAATACTATTTTAGCATTTAGACCTGTTAGGTGAGAAAGTACTTTCTTTCTCTTTAATTCGTGATTCAGGCCTTTAACATTCCAGCTTACAAGTTAACTGTCCCATCATGGAGACACTGATTCTGAGTTTTTGATGTCATTTTATAGTCTTAACTGGAAGTGAAATAGTTTAGGTTTTAATTTCCTATTTCCCCAAGAGTTGTTGCCATGCAGCTTATTATTACGTTGATAGTTATAATTATAAAGATTGAGATGATAGATTAGGTATAGATCAAGCCTGCTCTCTTTCTCTTCCCCCCTTAACCCCCCACCCTCCCTTTTTGCCTCCCCAAGTGAGGCTAAAACCCACTTCACGCAGTCCCAGTCCTCTGACATACCCAGAGACAGAGCACGTCCAAAGCACAACAAGCCCCCATGCAGTGGCGCTTTAGTGTTAAAAGATAGAGAATTTTAGACCCATTTCTAACCTGCCTTTCTCACCTTAATAAATATGCTGTTCTTGATAAGTTTCAGTCGGGTTTCAGATCAAATCAAAGTACAGAAACTGCACTCGTTAAAGTAGTAAATGACTTGCACGTAAATGCAGGCAGAGGCCATTTTATCTGTTCTCATCCTCTTAGATCTGAGTGCCGCATTTGACACCATTGATCACAACATTCTTAGAAACTGCCTTAGTCAATGGGTGGGCCTCTCTGGTAGTGTCTTAAATTGGTTAGAATTTAGAACTGGCAGAAAATTCTTTGTTAGTTGTTGTAATTGCAACTCAAAGACACATGATATTCTATATGGTGTTCCACAAGGCTCTATCCTGGGTCTACTGCTCTTTTCGATCTACATGCTTCCATTAAGTCAGATCATCTCAGGACATAACGTGAGTTACCACAGCTATGCTGATGACACGCAGCTGTATTTATCAATATTACTTGATGACCCCGACTCTGTTGTTTCACTAACACAATGTCTTACTTGTGTTTCTAAATGGATGAATAGTAATTTTCTCAAGCTAAATAAAGAGAAAACAGAAATTTAACTGATTGGCAATAATGGATATAATGAGGTTATTAGAAATAAACTTGATGCATTAGGATTAAAAGTCAAGATGAAGGTAAAGAATTTAGGGGTAACTGTTGACTTTAACCTGAATTTTAAATTGCAGATCACTAGGACAGCATTTTTTCACTTATAAACATAGCAAAAGTTAGACCTCTTATATCACTGAAAGATGCTGAGAAATTAGTTCACACTTTTGTTTTCAGTCGACTAGATTACTGTAACGCACTCCTCTCAGGACTACCCAAAAAAGACATAAATCGTTTGCAACTAGTGCAGAATGCAGCTGCTAGAATCCTAACTAGGAAAAGAAAATCAGAGCACATTTCTCCAGTTTTGATGTCACTACACTGGTTACCTGTGACATTCAGAATTGACTTTAAAATACTGCTTATCTATACTAATAAAAGGCCACGCACGCACGCACTCACCTCACTCACTCTCCAACTTCCCGTGTGGGTGGAAAGCTGAAAATTGGCAGGTTCATTCCTTACAGCTTCCTTACAAAAGTTGGGCAGGTTTCATTTCGAAATTCTACGCGTAATGGTCATAACTGGAAGCTGTTTTTCTCCATTTACGGTAATGGAGATGAGCTTGAACGCCGTGGGGGCGGAGTTTCGTGTGACATCATCACGCCTCCCACGTAATTACGCAGTACATAGAAAACCAGGAAGACCTCCAAAAAGCGCTGAAGAAAACATGCATTATATAATTGAGAAGGCAGCTAAATAATAAGAAGCGGCGAAAGTGACATATACAACCATATTCATGAGTTCTGCTACTTCGGAAACAAAGCATGATGTAAACCTAAACTTTAAATTAAGTTCATAGACAGGCTGCCGCTGGCGTTTGTAATTTAGTGCCTGCCCATATAAGGCCGTCCGTCAGCGGCAATCCAATAGCAAATTGCCACTAAATATTCACGGGTGAAGGACTGTGCTTATGCAGAAGAAGATGAGATGGTCAGGGTGGTGTTTGGCACAAACTCAGCGAAACTGCGAGAGAAAGTTTTAAGTGCCAGGACTTCGGTAACATTAAATACAGCCATGGACATAGCACGAGATGGCACCAGCACAGCTGGAAACCTTCGATGCATGTACACCGAGTGGCTCACGTGAACTGGCGCGAGTGCACAGACAAAAGCAACAGTTCCAAAGAGCTGAACAAAACACAATTACACAATTGAAAAGGCAGCAAAAATATGAAGCGCCTGATACGCATAAGCATATTCATAAATGCATCTACTGCGGAAACAAAGCACACGTTGAAAAAAGTCAATGTCCCGCTAAAGGAAGACAGTGTAAAAAAAAAACCCGTGGATGCAGTGTGTCAGGTCTCAGATAAAGAAGAAGACGAGCTGTTTATTGATGCAGTAAGAAACGAATCAATGAATGAAACCTGTCATCTTTACAACGATTGACAAACACGGAATGTAACTTCAACACAACACATCCTACAAATACGAACCTGATTGAAAGAAATAATGATAATCAAATCCTTGATGACAGCAACACTCAGTAACACTCACAAAACAAATACTGTATATTGACAGTCATGTTATGTTATTTTTAAAATGTTCCCTTTTCTTTTCATAGCTTTTTAACACACTACTTCTCGCTGCGGTATATATATATATATATATATATATATATATATATATATATATATATATATATATATATATATATATATATATATATATATATATATATATATACCTCAATCTACATACTCGAATAATGGATACTTTATTCGCCATCAATGATTGTTTTGGTAAAGCCATACTCAGTGTATTCATTAGATGAACGGTAAAAAAGTAAGAGCAAGGGGAGGATGACTTATTGAGGCATGCAGGCAAAACCACAATAGCACGCTGTACGAAAAAATATATCTTTTCAAGTTCTATTTAGTCCATATGTGTCAAACTAAAGGGCCCCGGGCCACATCCGCCCGGGCGTAATTATATCCGCCCGCGAGATCATTTTATATACTGTATTATTGTTATTAATGGCCCGGGTATATGAAGCGCTGGTAACACAAACTACAGATCCCATAATGCAGCGCTTCAGATGCCTTGCCGAACACTTACCGCGTTAATCAAGTCTAGCTTATGATACTGCAAGTTATTGCAAAGCTAGCCCACACGATGCCGAAGAGAAAAGTTGATTCTGAAAATAGAGCCTTTAAAAACCGATGGGAGGCTGAGTATATGTTTACTGACATTGCCGGTAAACCCGTGTGTCTCATTTGTGGAGCTAATGTGGCTGTAATTACAGAATTTAATCTTTACAATGACTAACAAACACAGAATGTAACTTGAACACAACACATCGTACAAATACGACCCTGATTGAAACAAATAATGATAATCGAATCCTTGATCACAGCAACACTCACAAAACAATTACTGTATATTGACAATCATGTTACGTTATTTTTAAAATGTTCCCTTTTCTTTTTCATAGCTTCTTTAACACACTACGTCTCCGCTGCGAATATATATATATACCCCGATCTACATACTCTCAAATAGATAAGCCACACACCATGGCGCAATTGTAGAGGCTTCGCCTCTATCGCCTACATCCGAAGTTTGATTCCCGAGAGGGGATGTACTGAGTATGTACGCGTGCTTCCCGATTCCTTTTACCCTCGCATCTCCTTGGTTTGAGACGTATGAAAAAATATGCGGTTAACGCAGAATCATGTTACGTTATTTTTAAAATCTTTCCTATTCTTAGCACAAGCACAGCTGAGAAGCTTCGATGCATGTACTCCATAACAAAAAATAACCCATTTAATCACACTTTCAATTCCAAGCAAAGGGAACTTTTGTCAATGCATGATTTCCTGGTACATCGATTACACTGATGCACACATCACAGCTACAAAAATGTTACACTCGAAATGAAGCGCGTTCCTACGACTGATCGGAGGAAAATTTAATTTCAAAAACTACCCAAGCGAAGCCCTGATAAAAGCATGGTTTTGTGCACACTGAAAAGCAAGCAAAATTAGATGCATTACAGAAAGCGGACTTTGTGGCTCTTACTGGGGATCATTGGACTACCGTGACTGTTAGTAATTCTAATTACATCTAATTACAAAATTTTCAATGATCACACTGTTTTAGCCTAATGTACAAAATAATTTTGGCTAAGGTTACTCAGAGTTTAAAGATTAAGTTGGTCAAATTACCTTTTATGTTTCTGACTTATTTTTTTAAGAAGAAAAACTGCACTTTATGTTGAAATTTTGGTTATTATTATTTAAAGACAATACCATTCTGAAAATGTACTTAAAGTACTTAAACTACCACTTTATTTTTAAGTCTGCCCAATTTTAACCAGGAATGATATTTTTGTTTCTGTTTTGAATTCAAATGCAGTTTAAAAGCATTTTTTTTCAGAAATTAAAAGAGCTTGAGTTTACAATATTCATGTCCATGTCTATTATTTGATTCTGTCGGCCACTAAAACCCTTTTAAATTAAAAAAACACATTTGCGTGTTTGGGGCAAATTTACGTGTGCGATTACATACGATTAATCAAGATTAATTATTACACAGCCTCTAATTAATTGGATTAATTTTTTTAATCGAGTCCCACCCCTAATATATATATGTAGATATATATGTAGATTTGTATATATATATATATATATATATATATATATATATGTGTGCATATACAGCATATATGTAGATATGTATATGTGTATATATGTATACAGTATATATGTGTTTGTGTGCATATTATTGTGTATATGTATATATGTGTGTGCGTGTGAGTGTATATATATATATATATATATGCCAGCAACACTCATGACAATGACAAAACAATTATATTGTCAATTATGTTACGTTATTATTAAAATGTTTCCTTTTCTTTTTACTTCTCTGCTGCCAAACGCTAAAACGGTATTTTGCTATGTATATATACAGTATATATATAGAGAGAGAGAGAGATATGACAACACCACTCATATCAATGACAAAACAATTACATTAACAATCATGTTACGTTATTTTTAAAATATTTCCTTTTCTTTTTCATAACTTCTTTAACACACTACTTCTCCGCTGCGAAGCACGGGTATTCTGCTAGTCTATACTAATAAAAGGCAAAGCCCTCACTGACTGACTCACTGACTCATCACTAATTCTCCAACTTCCCGTGTAGTTGGAAGGCTGAAATTTGGCAGGCTCATTCCTTACAGCTTACTTACAAAAGTTAGGCAGGTTTCATTTCGAAATTCTACGCGTAACGGTCATAACTGGAAACTGCTTTCATCCATATATACGGCCATAGCCTGCAGCTCGGTCGCCGTGTGAGGCGGAGTTGCGTCCCGCATCAACACACCTCCCACGTAATTAAGTGCCTGCTTATATAAGGTAAATATTCGCGGGTGAAAGACTGTGCTTATGCAAACGAAGATGAGATTGGTTTAGTGTTTGGCACAAACTCAGCGAAAGTGAGAGAGGAACTTTTAAGTAACGGGTCTTAGCTAACGTTAAATAAAGCCGTGGGCATCGCAAGATCACACAAGAGAGCGACTCACATCAACTGACTGTGAACACAGTACGTATAGAATAAGTAAGAGCTCCAAAGAGCGCTGAACAAAAAACGCATTACACAATTTAGAAGGCAGCAAAAGAATATGAAGCGAGTGACGCATACAAGCATATTCATAAGTGCAGCTACTGCGGAAACAAAGCATGGTGTACACCGTAAGTTTAAATTAAGTTTATAGACACGCTGGCGCTGGCGTTTGTCATGCCAACTTATGCAAACGAAAATGAGATGGTCAGGGATAGAATAGTGGCACAAACTCAGCAAAAGTGCGACAGAAACTTTTAAGTGCCGGGTCTGAGCTAACATTAAATGATTGTTGGTGAAGGACGGTGCTTATGCAAACGAATAGAAAGCAAATGTTACATTATTTTTAAAATGTTTCCTTTTCTTTTTCATAACTTCTTTAACACGCTTCTTCTCCGCTGCGAAGCGCAGGTATTTTGCTAGTGGTTTATAAAGCCTTAAATAATCCTGCTCCATCTTATATATCGGAATATCTGACACCTTATATTTCAAATCGTAACCTTAGATTCTCAAATGAGTGTCTGCTTAGAATTCCAAGAGCTAAACTTAAAAGAAGTGGTGAGGCAGCCTTCTGCTGTTATGCACCTAAAATCTGGAATAGCCTGCCAACAGGAATTCGCCAGGCTAATACAGTGGAGCAATTTAAAAAAACTGCTAAAAACTCATTACTTTAACATGACCTTCTTATAACTTCATTTTAGTTTAATCCTGATGCTCTGTATATTCAATTAATTATTATAACTATTCATGGTGACTCTAAAATCTGTACTAACCCCTATTCTCTCTTCTGTTTCTTTTCCCGGTTTTCTGTGGTGGCGACCTGCGCCACCACCACCTAATCAAAGCACCATGATGTTCCTACATTGATGGATTAAAAGCCAGACGTCTACATGACCATCATCATCCATGTCCTTCAATGAGAACCCTAAATACAAAGAGGACTGTTTAATTATGTTAGGTAGAATGCCCAGAGGAGGCTGGGCAGTCACATGGTCTGGAACCCCTGCAGATTTTATTTTTTCTCTCCAGCCGTCTGGAGTTTTTTTTTGTTTTTTCTGTCCTCCCTGGCCATCGGACCTTACTCTTATTCTATATTAATTAGTGTTCTCTTATTTTAATTCTTACTTTGTCTTTTTTTCCTTTTCATCATGTTAAGTACTTTGAGCTACATTATTTGTATGAAAATGTACTATATAAATAAATGCTGTTGTTGTAGTCGAAGCCAAATATTTGGGTTACCTAGTGGGCCAAGGTATAGTAAAGCCACAGTGCTCCAAAATAGATGCAATCTTGAATTGGCCCTGTCCGATGACCAAGAGGCAGGTACAGGCCTTTCTCGACTTAGAAGGCTACTATCACCGGTTTGTACTCCGTTTTTCCAAGAGAACAACATCCTTGACTAATCTCAAAAGAAGGGGAAACCGAATCAAGTGGTATGGGATGTGGCAACAGAAGCTGCACCTAGTGAACTCAAGCAGGCCCTTACGTCAGCTCCAGTGTTGAAAGCACCCAACTTTTCTTTATCTTTCATTCTCCAGATGGACGCTTCGGACACAGGTCTTGGTGCTGTGCTAAGCCAAAGCAGCGACAGAATGTAACACCCCGTAATGTACCCGAGTCGGAAACTGTTCGACCGTGAAACCAGGTAAGCGGCATTGGAGCTGGAGGCTTTGGCGTTTAAATGGGTGATTACTCAGCTGAGGTACTACCTCTTGGGACATAAGTTCACCATGGTGACAGACCATGTATCTTTACAGTGGATGGTGTTACACAGTGACTCCCAAGAGTCATGAGGTGGTTTTTAAACCTACAACCTTACAAGTTTTCAGTCACTTATCGTCGACATGTACTGCAGACAAATGCCGATTCCCTTTCCCGGAGACATGACCTCACATACAGGTATGCCCGACCTGATGGCTCTGGTCTGAGTGGGTGGGGAAGTTGGGGAGATGGTGGAAGGCCGTGTCACACACATGTGATTAGGAGTGGGTGGACCAAGTGGAAGTAATTACCTGCCAGGCCAGGGAGTGGCGGGTGCACTAAACCTACCTCTGTTAGCTCTGCAGGCCAAATACGGGAACACCTGACTGATTCAACATTAACAATGTCACTTCTGGATCCAGTGCCCAGACTGATGTCACTTCTGGTTCCGGCGCTCAGAAGAAATAACTTCCAGGTCTGGCTTATAAAGCCGCCATCTTTTCAAAAACCAAATCAGTTCAGTCTTGAAACTCCAAGAGAGCACTGCTACTTTCATTTAAATACCCATTTGCAGCCAGGGATAATAAGGGTGGCTGCCTCAAACCTTTTTCGTGTGTTGAGACTCATTCTTTCACACTTGGCATTCAGTAGTGACGTGCATTTCAAAAAACTTTATTGAAATATCTTGTTTTAGTACATCTTGATTGCAAATATTTGTATCAAACCATCAATTTTGTTACGTCCATTTTTTCATTAAAGAATGAGTGGGACTGAAGAAAGCATGTTAAAGTGTACATTAACACTTAAATGCTATTTTGTATTTGCCTTTTAACTTAACATGTACATCTATATGGGAAAGGAGCTGGAATACCCCCCAATCCAGAAAATGCAAAGGATTTAATTATCAGCATCTAAATCTACACTAACGCACCTTGTTCTGTGTTTAATAGTCTACCCTGCCTACCGATCCTATTATTTTGGAAACTGAGACAACTAAACTAGCATTGTTGAACTTTTACTTTAGTGTGTTTGTCAAAATGTCTATCCTTTCTGTAGGATTTTGCACTCTACTGCAGCTTAGAACAAATTGGCCCATGAGGATTAATAAACTTGTGCTATGTAAGACAGTTTGTCGTCTCTACTAAAGTGGAACTCCTTTTTTTGCCTAGACCCTTTCTAAGCAATATAATTCACTCAATATATTTGTCGGTGCTATAAAGAGAGTAGAAAGATAATGCAACAAAAAGTGCTTAATTACTTTGGAAAAATAAAAAAAAATACATTCAGGCATTGCCATTCATGTCTCTAGCACAGCAAAAAGACTAAACTGATCCTCTGTGTGTGTGTGTGTGTAGTTCTTAACAGACATAATTCCAGTTCCAGCTTTCTGTCGAGCAACAGTGTAATAAATGTGCCCAAGCGAAGGTCTGTAAGATATATAGCATGCATGCGGAATCAGGAGGAGATTGGTAAGAGACTGGCTCTCTGGAGCCCTGATATGTTTCCCATTATGTAAGCCTGGTCACGGGCAGGGCGCCAGATGGAAAATAAAAGAGACTTGCTGGCTTGGCACGTCCTGTATTTTCCTATCCTTGCCTGGGGTCACAGTAGGGTCATACAGCTGCACAAGACGCTTGGGGATTCAGGGCCGGGCTACACTCCAAACCCCAGGCCCCGGGTTCAAGTACCAGCTGAAAGCAATCAGAGACGGGGAGTGCCACAGCTGCATTCAGCTCACAAGCCGGCAAACAGCATAGTTTAGGCATGAAATGAGCGTTTAGCTAGAGGTCAGGGAATGACAGCATTGTGGAACACAGACCCATCTGTCTGGCAATCCAGACAGTGTGCAGATTCAGCCCAAAGACGCAATATTCTGCTGTTTCAGGTCTGCTTCACAGTGCTTCAAGGTTTATCACCAATTCCTTTTTATCCAAAAGGTAAAGGTCAAGAGTGCATATGTATGCTATAGAATACCTTTACTGATCAGTGAACTTAAAATTTAAACTCTAGAAAAGAAAGGTATATTTGAGTGAAGCAGTTGGTCTGTCTGGAATCAGTTTAATAACTAAAAATTCATAGGACCAAAAAAAAATTCCAGGTGTCTATACTTATGCGACTATCCAAGGGTCTGTGGTTAACAAATTAAGAGACTCTGGTTGCAGCCATGATATTGAGTTCATCTTGTTAAGAAAATAAGGAAAAGACTCCAAACCCTATAACATTTTAGGCACTGATTTAATTCTCGATGTTAACAGGATAATATTTCTAAGATCATCAATTTTTGTGACAATGGAAAGTTTTGGAAATTAAGTTAAACAGGTAAAGTAGACATGTCATGGTCTCTCTTCCTCTGTATTAAGAGATGTACTTAAGGTTCCTGTGACAGATGAGGCATCATAAAAAGCCTCATAGTAGAAGTAATTTACAAAGGAACAAGGGAATCTAGAAGAAACAAAATTATTATAACCTTTATAAGCAATGAAACAGTGCAGGCATAATTACAGTTTCTAGCACCTCTGCTAAAATATCAAAAAAGTTACACTAAAAGCTACTAAAATATAAATTTTAATGTTCTGAACACTCAGCAATGTTTCTTTACTGCACTGTGGTTGTTTTCTTTTTAGCATGTACATTTTGCACTAAACAAAAAAGAAACATACATGCAGCTCAACAGAAAAATGAAAATGCTAGGATGTCAGTAAAACTACAACAGCCAAGACAAGAGAGTCTTAAAGGAGAATAATATAGAAGTCAGAAAAATCACAGGACTGGCTACATGAATGACTGACTTGTGCTGGATTCCAAAGTTTAGCAAGAAAGCAGAATGTTTCACAGTCTTGAAGATCTGTGGAAACCTAGCTGACCTACGATCACCTTATTCTCATCACTGTTGAGTAAATACACTTTAATAATTTATTTTATTCTTTCTGTACCATTTTTAATAAGGGCTAATATCTATGTATCTGTAATGTTTTTAAATTGCAGTTTATGTCCCAATTCCTTTTTTTAATGCTTAAGCTATCAGAAACACATGATATAGTACTAAATTAACCTAAACCCAAGGTTGTAGTGCTTTGTACAGTTCCTTCTACTCAATACTTACCATACTTATTTTACCCATCTTCATCACATCGTCTTTACAACATCTTCTATAATGTGATATCTGTAAATTTGTACAGCTTGTCAGAACACCCTCATGCGACATACATGCATGCATTTAGAAAGACCATTAATTTAGATTTATATACACTGATGGAAAAAGAAATGAAACTCTTGTAGCTGGACTGAACTGTCAGCCTTTACTGCCGAATTACATTTAACAAATAACAACAACAAGAAAACAAACAATAAAACCAACAGGAAAACAAAACAACTATATACTTACAACAGTCCTTTTTCAGTATGTAGTATATTTTGTGACCACCTCTTGTAGCCGGTCCTGCTTGACACTTTTGGAGCACAGATACAGTGGTGTGAAAAACTATTTGCCCCCTTCCTGATTTCTTATTCTTTTGCATGTTTGTCACACAAAATGTTTCTGATCATCAAACACATTTAACCATTAGTCAAATATAACACAAGTAAACACAAAATGCAGTTTTTAAATGATGGTTTTTATTATTTAGGGAGAAAAACCTACATGGCCCTGTGTGAAAAAGTAATTGCCCCCTTGTTAAAAAATAACCTAACCTAACTGTATCACACCTGAGTTCAATTTCCGTAGCCACCCCCAGGCCTGATTACTGCCACACCTGTTTCAATCAAGAAATCACTTAAATAGCAGCTGCCTGACACAGAGAAGTAGACCAAAAGCACCTCAAAAGCTAGACATCATGCCAAGATCCAAAGAAATTCAGGAACAAATGAGAACAGAAGTAATTGAGATCTATCAGTCTGGTAAAGGTTATAAAGCCATTTCTAAAGCTTTGGGACTCCAGCGAACCACAGTGAGAGCCATTATCCACAAATGGCAAAAACATGGAATAGTGGTGAACCTTCCCAGGAGTGGCCGGCCGGCCGACCAAAATTACCCCAAGAGCGCAGAGACGACTCATCCGAGAGGGCACAAAAGACCCCAGGACAACGTCTAAAGAACTGCAGGCCTCACTTGCCTCAATTAAGGTCAGTGTTCACGACTCCACCATAAGAAAGAGACTGGGCAAAAACGGCCTGCATGGCAGATTTCCAAGACGCAAACCATTGTTAAGCAAAAAGAACATTAGGCCTCGTCTCAATTTTGCTAAGAAACATCTCAATGATTGCCAAGACTTTTGGGAAAATACCTTGTGGACTGATGAGACAAAAGTTGAACTTTTGGAAGCCAAATGTCCCGTTACATCTGGCGAAAAGGAACACAGCATTTCAGAAAAGAACATCATACCAACAGTAAAATATGGTGGTGGTAGTGTGATGGTCTGGGGTTATTTTGCTGCTTCAGGACCTGGAAGGCTTGCTGTGAGAGATGGAACCATGAATTCTACTGTCTACCAAAAAATCCTGAAGGAGAATGTCCGGCTATCTGCTCGTCAACTCAAGCTGAAGCGATCTTGGGTGCTGCAACAGGACAATGACCCAAAACACACCATCAAATCCACCTCTGAATGGCTGAAGAAAAACAAAATGAAGACTTTGGAGTGGCCCAGTCAAAGTCCTGACCTGAATCCAATTGAGATGCTATGGCATGACCTTAAAAAGGTGGTTCATGCTAGAAAACCCTCAAATAAAGCTGAATTACACCAATTCTGCAAAGATGAGTGGGCCAAAATTCCTCCAGACGCTGTAAAAGACTCATTGCAAGTTATCGCAAACGCTTGATTGCAGTTATTGCTGCTAAGGGTGGCCCAACCAGTTATTAGGTTCAGGGGGCAATTACTTTTTCACACAGGGCCATGTAGGTTTGGATTTTTTTCTCCCTAAATAATAAAACCATCATTTAAAACTGCATTTTGTGTTTACTTGTGTTATATTTGACTAATGGTTAAATGTGTTTGATGATCAGAAACATTTTGTGTGACAAACATGCAAAAGAATAAGAAATCAGGAAGGGGGCAAATAGTTTTTCACACCACTGTATATATAAAAGCCTCCATATCTGCAGTTGTGAGATGTTTTCCCATTCCTGCAGAAGGGCCTGACAAAGTATTTGTTTGCTGGCAGGCAGAGGGTCAAGTCTCTTGGTGTTACTATCTAGGACATCTCAAAGTTGTTCTGTAGGAATAAGGTCAGGACATACGCCAGGCCAAGGCAGCACCTGTACAGCAACTTTAATCAGGGCAACTGTTTTTGCAGCAGCTATCTGTAGCCTGGCATTGTCCTTCTGTAAGGTCAGGCCATACGATCTCAATGAAAGGAAACAATTATTTACTGCACAGTTTCATTCTTAAATGCATCCACATTCAGGCTGCTCTCAATGAAATGGATCTACTTTTGGCCTATAAGGTAAAATGTCAGCCCATACCATTAGCCTGGTTCCAACTCAAGGGTCAGTTTCCTCAAAAAAGGCATCATCATACTTTTCTCCCTCTCCTCTTCCACAGTGCTTCTCTCTCATCTTTGATGAACAAGATTTCACTTGTATAGATGACCTGATGTCACTAATGACAAGTCAGTCTGGCCCAAACCAGTTCCGTATGACTCTGGTCATGAGTGTGAGGAGAGTGCCTTTGACAGGTTTTCTTGTTCTAAGCACATCAGTATGGAACTCATTCAGTCATTACCCGGTTACTGATGTGGGTACTGTATCAGGCAGCAGTACAACTAGCAAATCTAAACAAACTTTCAGGTCTGATGCAACAATGCTGCTCTAGTGGGGTCACTTGAAGCAACCACATCTTGGAAGGTTATTTGTCCTGCTGGTGTGCCGAAAATTTGCTTGCAGAGGAACATCTTAATCCATGGTACCTTGCAATACTGACTTTATATATGCCTGCCTACCTGACTTCAGTATTCCAGTAGTACTACCCCTTGTTTCTGTTGATATTCAAAGTATTAAAAAAATGTTTTTCTTTAACCTAAGCATTCAGTTAAGGTCTAATTAACTGTAGCCTTTAACTGTTCAGATATTGTTCCACCTGGTCTTTGTTGGGTAAAAGTGCATCTAAGCAACTTTTATGTGTTTGGCAACTTAGAATATCTTATGGCACACACTTCATTGAAGGTGAAATTGTCTAAAACAGATTGAAAGTTTTTTGTGAAAGTACACAAAAATAACTATATCTTAAGCTATATAAGCTATAACTATATCTTTCTATTTATAAGTTTGGTTTTTTTTCAAGGTGTTAGGTGTAATATAACCACAATTGATGTATGTTAAAGTTCAAATTAGGATAAATTAATTACCTTGGCCACAACAAAGTACTCACTTAAAAGAACCCATAATAGCTACTCTACCACAGAATGATGCTTTTTAGACAATTCTTATTTTATTACAGTGTACACTGTTTCTGAAAGTATTTTAGAAAGAAAATCTCTGAACTGGAATTTTTTTAGAATAAAAACCAATATAAGCATACAGATTCACGTAAAAACACTATTCTGGAATGCCTTTAATATATGATGCTCATAGAACAAAATTTACCTTGTATCCAGTAGAGTTTAACACAAGTTTGATTAAAAGAGGTCCAGATTTAAGATTTTGACAATCATTTCAGAAATACACTCGCCAGCTACTTTATTAGGTACACCTTGCTAGTACTAGGTTGGATGCCCTTTTGCCATCAGAAATGCCATAATTCTTTGTGGAACAGATTCAACAAGGTGCTGGAAACACTCCTCAGGGATTTTGGTGCATATTGACATAATAGCAAACATAATAGCATCACACAGTTGCTGTAGATTTGTCGGCTGCACATTGATGATGCAAATCTCCCATTCCACCACATCCCAAAGATGCTTTATTGGATTGAGATCTGGTGACTGTGGAGGCCATTTGAGTACAGTGAACTCATTATCATGTGGGTACACAACTGTCGAAAAGGGCTGTACATGGTCAGCAACAACACTCAGATAGGCTGTGGCATTTAAATGATGCTCAATAGGTACTGAGGGGCACAACGTGTGCCAAGAAAATATTCCCATACCATTAAATCACCATGAGTCTGAATCACTGATACAAAAGGATCCATCCTTTTATGTTGTTGAATGTTCAAGCAGAAATCAAGACTCATTAGACCAGGAAATGCTTTTCCTGTCTTCTATTGTTCAATTTTAATAATAATAATAATTCTTTGCTTTTATATAGCGCTTTTCTCACTACTCAAAGCACTCAGCAATTGCAGGTTAAGGGCCTTGCTCAAGGGCCCAACAGAACAGAGTTCCTTTTTGCATTTACGGGATTTGAATCGACAACCTTCTGATTGCCAGAGTAGATCCCTAGCCTCAGAGTCACCACCCGTGTAAATTGCAGCCTTAGTTGCCTGTTCTTAGCTGACAGAAGTGGCACCCAGTATGGTCTCCTGCTGCTGTAGCCCATCTGCTTCATGGTTTGAAGTGTTGTGCATTCAGGAATGCTGTTATGTGTACCTCGGTTGTAATGAGTGGTTATTTGAGCTGCTGTTGCCTTTCTATCATCTCAAACCACTCTGACCATTCCCCTCTTGACATCTGGCATCAACATGGCATTTTCGCCCAGATAACTCCCACTCACTGGATGTTTTCCCTTTTTTCGGATGATTCTCTGTAAGCCCTGGAAATTGTTGTGCGTGAAAATCCCAGTAGATCATAAGTTTCTGAAATATTTAGACCAGCCCATCTAGCACCAACAACCATGCCAAGTTTGAAGTCACTCAAATCACCTTTCTTCCCCATTCTGATGTTCGGTTTGAACTTCAGCAGGTCGCCTTGACAATGCTTACATTCCTAAATGCATTGAGTTGCTGCCATGTGATTGGTTGATTAGATATTTGCCTTAACAAGCAGTTGAACAAGTGTACCTAATAAAGTGGATGGTGAGTGCACATTTAATTATACTTATACATGGCCATTTTATAACTTCACTTTAACTTAATCCTGATACTCTATGTACAATTTCCTCATAATAATTACTCATGGTGGCTCTAAAATCCGTACTGATCTCTACTCTCTCCATTGGACCTTACTCTTATTCGATTTTAATTAATGTTGATTTATTTTGTTTTTCTTATTATGTCTTTCATTTTTCTATTCTTTATTATGTAAAGCACTTTGAGCTACTGTTTGTATGAAAATGTGCTATAGAAATAAATGTTGTTGTTGTTGTACTGTTCACATTATGCCTTGCAAAAGTATACATCCTTGGAAAAAAATTACAATTTTAAGTCATTAAAAATAATATTTCATTTTGCCCACATATTTTATCCATCAGAAAAATTTTGATGAAAATAGTCAATTTATCCCAAAAAACTGAAAGTCTATCCACCTAGTTTCTTCAAAATAACATTTAATTTTTGAACATCAGTGAAGTCCTACTTTACATCACAGTACATCCCAATTTATTTCGTATGCCTATGGTTTCATGTATGAAGAAAACTTTGTCAAAATTTATCCTTAAAGGATTTCTATTTGTGTGCTTGTGTACTTGAAGATGCCATTTTAAATTAACAGGATCCACTATACTAATCCCTTAAATAATTTAAAATTCAATCACATCACCTCTTAGTCTATGTTTGCTTAAACTGAAAAGATTCAACTCCTTCCTTCTTTCCTCATAACCTAACTTGCAATCCTGGAATCACTCATCTAGTATCTATTCTCTAGACTTATTTAGCTATATCTTTTATACCAAACCTGCACACAATATCCCAGATAATGCCTCATTAGTCTGTTATATAGCTTAAACATAACTTCCTTTGACTCATACTTGTGCTATATACTGTACCCTAACATCCTGCTAGCCATTTTAATGGCTTCTGTCTACTACGAGATCTAGGACCTTCACATAATGTGTACTATCAAGTTTCACACCTCCCATTGTGTATTCCTAAATGTAACACCTAATGTTTACGTAAATTAAACTTCATTTGCTACAATTCTCCTAATCTTGTTCGCTTTTCAAGTTTCTTGTAATGATTTGGTTGGTTCTAGATTATATGTCATTTCATCTAGTGTGGTATCATCTGCAAACTCAACCAGCTATGTAATTTATATTCCTATCCAGATTATTTATACAGTGCATATAAAAAGTATTTCTATTTTATTGTTAGACAACACTAAATCACCATGGTTTGCATTTAGCAATACTGAATAATAAAAAAGAAAACTGATCTCAGCACAGTGATCTAAATTGTGGCCCTTACATATGTCATTCCTGACCAGGAACTGATCAATGGTTTCAGGGGGGCTTTCCACCTGTGGGCCTGGATCAAGCCTTAGTCTCAATTCCTCTAATAATTGAGTCACCCACTATCACTATCTTGCTCTGACTGGGGAATGGTTGATGTAATCCAATGAGACGTCCCATACCTGCCTACCACCTCAAGTTTATCCGTCACTGTCCCAGCTCTGCAAGGTCCAGAAGACAGTTGGGCAGTTCCAGTTCAGGGGTTGGTGCACCTGGATTGTGAGCACCTTTTACCCTGTGCCTTTGCCCAACTGTGATCCCATCTTTCTCTACCTCTCTGGGTTGCAGTCTCTTCCCACACTATCTTGAGGGATCACATGCTGGCATCTCTTGAAAATGTAGGCCCTTCATGAAGCATTTCTCATTTTCTCAGTCCAGCCAGCTCCCAAAATATCCAACATCAAACTTGCAGGCCTCATTATTAAAATATTGATTACAGAATTTAAATGTAAAGTAGTTAAATGACCTAATTTAAGAAATTAAGTATCAGTTTAATGGAAACAAATGCAGTTATTTAAAACCTGCTAGAGCCTTAACCTCTAGTAATACCTTTCACCTATCGACTTCCTGCTCTTGTGTCTTTGTTTTTCCTGCACATGTTACAAAATTTGAACATAAGACTTTTTAGCCATCATGAACCAGTTAGCCACAATTGTTCCTGTGCAGGTGAAAAGAAAAAAAACAAAAAACAAATCCTCCCAAATAGAAAAAAGCTCAAAAAAGTCCCTCACAGCCACTTAGTGTCAACCAAAAATATTTTTTAGGCACAATGGTTACATTTCAATTAACTCCCACGCAGAAGTAATGTGTAACACTCAGCAGTTTATCCACTTCACTAAGCAAGGATAGCGTAGATTGGCTGTGTGTGATGTAGTAACAGTACTCAGCACTTATGCTGATACTGAATGTTTACTGTATATACAGTAGGCTGATAGGGTTATTTTATAAAGTACAAAATGTTAAAAATGATGAAAGAGACTGGTTGCTAATTAGTTGTATTTAGACCATAAATATTAACATATTGTGTGTGGATGTACATTTAACTACAATACCAATTTTCATACTTTTTGGATCTAATTTTTCTCCATTTGTTTGGGGAGATTTGATTCAACTCTCACAGGTTTCACAGACATTGTTTACAGACCTCATATAAGTCGTCATTTTACGGATTATAACTAACTTCCTTTTTTATTTCTGAATCCCTTTAAAAAAGCTGTGGAAATGTATTTAAGACAACTGACCTTCTGAAAAGTGTGCGTACAATCTAGCTTTAGTTATTGTGTTAAAACAAGTAATTTTGCACCATTCGCTTTTATTTCCTCTTAAGTGGGGAAAAAAGTGATAATAGCTGCTGCCAAGAAACATACCACAACCATGGTTTACTACAGAAATACTGTGGAGTATGATTTGTTCTAAACCCAATACTTTGCATTGTTTGCAGAATTTTTACCTGAAAATATGCTGTGTGGCCGGCACAGATTAACTTTTATCCCCAATGCCCCATAATGCTTTATGACGTTATCTGACCGACTGGTGTATTCCACCAAAAACCACCAGAGTACATTATGCTGATCCCTTGCATCACAGGGCTTTTTAGCTGTTAGTAAATGATAGTGATTGCAGCTCGAGAGATGTGGAGAAATAAAAGGACTTGGAGTAAATAAAATATTATTATTATTATTACTGTGAACTTGAGGTATAATTTTATCTCAGGAAACCACAGTGCTGCAATATTTAGCACTGCTTTCTCCCAGCTCGATTCACATTTTTGACCACAATAATCAGTCCAGCATACTTGGCAGATACTTCCCTTCCCCTCACACCCCCTAGACACAACACTAGAATTACCAAAGGTTATGAAAAAACTCATAAATCTGGCCCACCTTAAATCCACTTGCACCTCTCTATTCAGCATCTTTTGTTTTGTAAGTGTGTCAAAAATCCCAGGCAGCCTACTATACCACCCACCCCAACCGCCAGAGAAACTGCAAAAACCTCTCCCAACTTAAGCCTTGTTTATCAGGGAGTCAGGAACCTGGCCACAAAAAAATATATTGTTATTTGGAACACATGTATTTCATGTGTGTTCAATGTCTACAAAGATCTATGTACCTAAGAGACAAACTTTTTCCATGTTTTAGTACTAATGACAAAATATAGACGTGAAGTGTATAATGTGTGAAGACTGAAATCCAAATATCAAATAAACACTTTCACAAAAGGTACAAGTATAACAAAACAAATGCGCTTTTATTCAGGACTATAAGAGAAAAAAAGATATCAGGTTAGTCTGGCTTGTTATTGTGACTTCTTGGGTAGTACAGCGGTTAGAGCTGCGGACTCCTAGTCAGAAGGTCTCATGTTCGAGTCTTAACATGACCTAAAATAAACATTTTGCGTAGTGAGCTGCTCTTATTGTTACTATTATACAATAAGAACATAAATTTTTGTAACAGCTGCTGTAAATGTAGGCGGGTATGAGTTAATTTTTCTTAACCGTGAGTGGGTTATGAAGAAGAAGAAAAAAAAAAAACTAGTGCCAGTTTATCTGACTGGTGACTTTAAACCATCCCCCTTGAATAATGTGTGCATGTGTCAATACAATACAATAAAAGGGTGCTTCATGGAAACAATAAGAGATGAGATGATCTTACATGCAGTATGCATTAACAGAATGCCTGTGTAATAACTAGAAATACTTAAGACAGCTAGATACATTCACACAGAATGGAACACTCTCCTAACACATCCATTAGGATAGCAGTGACAATGAAACAAAGCCTCTCTAACTTCCACAAAGACGATCGTACAACATAATTAAGTAGCTCTGAACTACATGCTGCTGATTTCTAATCTATGTATACCTTTGAGTACAAATGACATAGCAGTACAAGCATATTTTTTCATCATATGATTCAGAGCTTCCAAAACATCCAAGCTATCTTAAAAAAATTAGAATACTGTGCAAACTGGTGGAGATTTATCTGTGATGCTTTAATCGGATATAATCTGCCCACCAAACAATGCTGTATGTCACTGTGTGCCAATAGAGAGGTGGAGTGTATGGAATGTGCAGTTACATTTTGCGTTACACATTTTGCTCATACTTCCATGACGGGCTGAGGTGGCATATTGTCTCTGGAATTATTTGTTGCAATTTGGGATGAAAGTGTCATTTTTCACAAATAAATCAGTACTGTAATCCATCCCATGCTTCTTCCCTGTCCTACTCTTTGATCTGCAAATCACTTAAAGTGGCCGTAACCTTGAATCTCAGTCAAGCCTCATAGTAAATTGTGATAACAGTTAAATACCTCTTCTTTCTCTTAAAAAGTCCTATTGGGCAATTTCAGACATAAGCTATTGCAGGAGTAAATCTTTTAAGCCTCCTTAGATAAAAGTTTTTGCTGAATAAATAATAGTAATAATAGAAATAACAATAATAAAAAAATAATAAAAAACAAAAAAAAGACTGAAGTTGGTAGTGCAACTGCCTAATTGATTCAGGCTGCAGGGTTTGATATCTAAACCCAGACATTTCCTTCGAGTATCTGTAGGGTTTCCTAATCTCCTCACATTTTCATTGCAAAATATGTTAATTCCAATGGTCTCTGTGTGGGTATTTTTATGAGTTCAGTTGCATTGGACTGGCACTCTGTCCAGAGTGGTTTCCTATATTACACTGAGTGTTGCTGGCCTTAGTGTTTGTCCTGCCAAGAGCCCAAATTAGATTAACCATGTTTGAGTAAGTATGTGTGTGTAATAACATATCATCAACAATGTTAGCAGGGGCTAAAATATTACTGAAATGCACCAATGAAGTCTGTAATAGCAACGTGCAAAATATGCAGTGATATTAAAAGATATGAAACTATGCTTATAACATTTGCAATGAAATTACATTTAAAAGCCTTACAATATAATGCATATTTTAAAGATCAGACCACAGCAAGATTGACGAAGCACTGAAATATATGTAAGTATGAGTTGCTCACAGTAATTGCTGATAGGGGGTGGTGTGTGCACCGGCAGTTTATCTGATAAACTAGCAAAATACCCGCGCTTCGCAGCGGAGAAGTAGTGTGTTAAAAAAGGTAGAAAAGAAAAGGGAACATTTTAAAATAACGTAACATGACTGTCAATATACAGTATTTGTTTTGTGAGTGTTACTGAGTGTTGCTGTCATCAAGGATTTGATTATCATTATTTCTTTCAATCAGGTTCGTATTTGTAGGATGTGTTGTGTTCAAGTTACATTCCGTGTTTGTCAATCGTTGTAAAGATGACAGGTTTCATTCATCGATTCGTTTCTTACTGCATCAATAAACAGCTCGTTTTCTTCTTTATCTGAGACCTGACACACTGCATGCACGGGTTTTTTTACACTGTCTTCCTTTAGCGGGACATTGACTTTTTCCACCGTGTGCTTTGTTTCCACAGTAGCTGCATTTATGAATATGCTTATCAGACGCTTCATATTTTTTGCTGCCTTTTCAATTGTGTAATTCGGTTTTGTTCCGCTCTTTGGAAGTGTTGCTTTTTATCTGTGCACTACGTCAGTTCACGTGAGCCACTCGGTGTACTTGCATCGAAGGTTCCCAGCTGTGCTGGTGCCATCTCGTGCTATGTCCATAGCTATATTTAATGTTACCTTAGTCCTGGCACTTAAAACTTTCTCTCGCAGTTTCGCTGAGTTTGTGTCAAACACCACCCTGACCATCTCATCTTCCTCTCCATAAGCACAGTCCTTCACCCGTGAATATTTACCCGTGGCAGTTTGCTATTGGATTGCCGCTGACGGACGGCCTTATATGGGAAGGCACTAAATTACAAACGCCAGCGGCAGCCTGTCTATGAACTTAATTTAAAGTGTAGGTTTACATCGTGCTTTGTTTCCGAAGTAGCAGAACTCATGAATATGGTTGTATATGTCACTCGCTCGCTTCTTATTGTTTCGCTGCCTTCTCAATTATATAATGCATGTTTTCTTGAGCGCTTTTTTGAGGTCTTCCTGGTTTTCTATGTACTGCGTGATTACGTGGGAGGCGTGATGATGTCACACGAAACTCCGCCCCCACGGCGTTGAAGCTTATCTCCATTACAGTAAATGGAGAAAAACTGCTTCCAGTTATGACCATTACGCGTAGAATTTCGATATAAAACCTGCCCAACTTTTGTAAGGAAGCTGTAAGGAATGAACCTGCCAAATTTCAGCCTTCCACCCACACGGGAAGTTGGAGAAATAGTGATGAGTCAGTGAGTGAGTGAGTGAGTGAGTGAGGGCTTTGCCTTTTATTAGTATAGATAATGCTGAGGATTTAGCAGTTATAGATGTAAATTTTTATTTCCCATTGCACAAAGCAGTGTATTTAGTGCTGTGTGTTGGTATGCATGAGGCCCCTTTTAACATGTCTGATTAGTGGAAACTGAGTTTGGTTTCTTATAGTGCAAATCTGTGGTGTTCTGTTTGCTCTTACTGTGGATGCAAAGATTTGTGTCCTTGAAGCTTTATTCTAATGTAAAAAAACTGCTCCCTAGAGAGTTCTCATTCTTCACTTTTGAGCCAGTGCTCACTACAAGATCTCTGCATGTCACTATGTACTACGCTTAGGCAAACTGGTGCATTAAAAGAGTTGGCACCTATTACAGGAAATGCAATTGCAATGTGCACTACAATGACATAGTTCTGTTTATGTGCGTTCATGTTACTTGAGTTCCCAGATGTCACATATTGGTAAAAGAAGTGCAACTAAATTAAAATAGAAGATAATTTAAGTTTTTTATGCCATGTCCGTGGCACACCAGTCAATGCTAGAAATGGCAGCAAGTTTTCAAGTAACTGGTAGTATATACAATGCTTTCTATCTGAAGAATTCCAGGCAGCACAAGTGGATAAAACTTACTATAAGACATAAGCACTATAAGCACCCTCTTCTATGCGGTGGTGTGCTGGGGAGGCAGAATAAAGAAGGAAGCCTCACGCCTGGACAAACTGGTGAGGAAGGCAGGCTCTATTGTAGGCATGGAGCTGGATAGTTTGACATCCGTGGCAGAGCGACGAGCACTGAACAGGCTCCTGTTAATCATGGAGAATCCAATCCACTGCATCCACTGAACAGTGTCATCAGCAGACAGAGGAGCAGCTTCAGCAACAGACTGCTGTCACCGTCCTGCTCCACTGACAGACTGAGGAGATCGTTCCTCCCCCACACTATGCGACTCTTCAATTCCACCCGGGGGATAAACGTTAACATTATACAAAGTTATTGTCTGTTTTACCTGCATTTTTATCATTCTTTAATTTAATATTTTTTTTTATCAGTTTGCTGCTTCTGGAGTATGTGGATGTCCCCTTGGGATTAATAAAGTATCTATCTATCTATCTATCTGTTGGCTAAAGTCAGTGAGTGTTCACAATAATTTATACTGTGCTTCATCTATCTATCTATAACCACACACCATGAAAAAATTAATAATTGAAACATTTTTAATAACCTGTATTACGTAAGAGATTCATGCGCAGAATGCGTATATTTTATGAATTACTAAATATACTTGATGCTTTTAAACCATCTCAAAGTGTGCATGGATGCAAAAATGAACAGATTATTGTCTCAGCATTTTGACTCTGCTTTCAATTAAATTAACAGGGAATTAATTTCCAAAGTGAATGGGTAAAATTTCAAAGGAGGACTTCACAAAAAGCCTGATATTCATTCAGTCCACGATTAGAAAACCATTAAGTGGATGCAGAACTTTTAATATAGAATATAATTCCACTTTGAGTAACAGATTCTGAGAATTATTTTTTCTGCTTTATTAAAGAAAGCCAAGTTGCAGTTAATAAAGACAGACTAATACTTGGTGTTTCACTAAGTAGGTACCTCATGCTATAACTGGTTTGAATGTGATGATGCCAAATGCTCTTGGGCCAAAAGAAAATGCGTACAGTAATCCCTCCTCGATCGCAGGGGCTGCATTCCAGAACCACCTGCAATAGGTGAAAATCCGTAAAGTAGAAACCATATGTTTTGTATGGTTATTTTTATATATTTTAAGCCCTTAGAAACTCTCCCACACTGTTTATAAATATTCCCTGCACAGTTATACAGCATAAACCCTTTGTATTCTCTTAGATATTAGGTAAGATTCATTGAAATTATGTATGTAAACACATTGTTTATATACAGTAAAATCTACATATTATTTTAAAGATATCAAGTGTCTCCGATATCACATATGTTACAGACATTACGATAGACAGGCCACAGGCCACCAGCAGTAAATACGTACAATGCAAGAGAAACTGTATACAGTAAATGTGGGTACAGTGGCACTAAACGTATGTACATGTACTAAGTACAGTAAGTAGAAAATTAACTATGGTTACTCACCAACAATGACATGACAAGTTGTCCGATAACAATGAGTTTAATTTTACTGCACAACAAAGGAGAGCGTTACAGCCCTTCTAAAGGTGCCTCTTCAGGCGACTGTGTAGCACCGCCATTGTTCTTCTTCCGGCAGTCTTCAATCCAAATACCTAAAGCAGATTCCATCCGGACTACTGCCTTATTACAACCACTTACAACTCGTTTTTCGCCCTAGTTAAAAGGACACTGCGGCGGTAGATCTTATATTCTTTTCCTCCTTTTTAAATAAAAAGAATCATGGACTCATTGATGCCGTAATGACGTCCTACAGAGGTGTAGCTTTTCCCTTCCTTCAACATATCCAAAACTTTTACCTTTTCGGTAATCGTTAGCATCTTTTGTTGGAGCTTGGGCACGGGCCCTGAAGCAGTAGCAGATCGTTTTGGAGCCATAACGAAGGGCTTGACTTACGCACAAAGATAAACACAAAAGAGCACAAAAGTTAACTCTTTACACAGCGAAACGCGTTGATGCTGAATGAGCGAGACGAGACTTCTTGGTTAACGCAGCGGAATCTAATTTGGTGCTCTGTCGCTAAGCCAGTCAGCACACAGGAACTTAACTGCATGCTCTGATTGGTTAGCGTCTCAGCCATCTGCCAATAGCGTCCCTTGTATGAAACCAACTGGGCAAACCAACTGAGGAAGCATGTACCGGAAGTAAAAAGACCCATTGTACGCAGAACCCGTGAAGCAGCGAAAAATCCGCATTATATATTTATATATGCTTACTTATAAAATCTGCGATAGAGTGAAGCTGCGAAAGTCGAAGCACGATATAGCGAGGGATTACTGTACATGTTTTTATGTGTGCTCCTTTTATAGCATCTTGTGCTCAAAAAAAGCCTTTTTATTCAGTGTTCTTTAGAAAAATAAAAAGTGGCATATTCTGTGAAAGAAAGAAAAAAGCATAGCTTAAGATCATGGCTTACCCATGTGGTAAAACAAGACTGCAAGGTGGTGGATTCCACTGGCCTGGGTCACCCAACATCCAGTCAGACCAGACCTTGACACTCGGCAACAACTCTCTCAGGTCTGGGATAAAACTCGACACTTTAATGTCACCATCATCTTCCTCACTGTTATTCTCATTGCCAGTTGTAGTGGAAGCTGTAAGAATGCTCAAACAGTAAATAAAAAATAATCCCCCTTATTCAAAAAAGACATGCCAAAGGATTCACTTTCTTCATTAGCATAATTCCACTCTATACAACCAATAAAGGTGATAATGGTATTTTGAAAACATAAGTGACTAAGAGGCAGCTGTTATAGTCTCTTCAAGGAAAGTTAGCCCATAATGCAGATCAATCTGCAAGACATTCTATACCATTGGTCAAGATGAATGTTGCATCGAATTGAGAAATGAAAAGAGGTTAACCCAGTTCGTCCTGGTAACAGCTTTAATATGACATATTCTTCATTCGATAATTCACTATTATTTTTTATTTTATGAAAGGTTGGAAAAGAATAAAGTAGTGACTGTAACTCGCAAAAAACTAATCCCACTTATCAATGAATGTATTATTCTTAAAAACCTCAAAACATGATTGGCTTTATAGGTCTTAAATCAAGCAAGGTTAAGGTAATTCTAAAACTGAATGAATATTCTTTCCTTTCTAATCTCTTAAGACATTGTGCCCACTCTCAATAATCATAGGAGTGTCTAAGCTGGTAATTAAGCACTTAAAAATAAAGACAACTTACCGTTAAAAAGCATTATGAAATATTTAAAAATAATATCTTAATTTTTCCAGTTTGGAATTTCAACTGTTAGCAGCACTGTTAAGAAATGTAAGTTAAGGGGGAAATGATGCAATCAAAGCACAATCTGAAACATCCAGGAAAATCTGACGGCACTGTTTACAACTAGATGAGTGATTCTACCTGAGGATTAGGGTCAATGAAGATGAATGCAAAAGGTTGTCCTAAGCCATCATTTTTGATGTCCCAGTTAAAATTTTTTATTAAAATGCTCGCCATTTGAACACACCAAGAAGTTGCTAAAACAGCATGGCCACAATTAGTCACTCATTAAAGGTGGCTATTACAAGAGGCAAGAAACCATGAAACCATCTGCATCTGCTCACTGTTATTCAAATTAATAAAACAATTATTTTTTTATTCCATTTAAATAAGCCAGAAAACATGTTGCCATAAAGTCCTATGGATCAATGAAACAAAGAATGAATGTTTTGGTCACAATGACAAAAGGTGTAACTGAAGAAAAACTGAAGTTTTAGAAAAGTTCCTTTCATATAGTTAAATATGGGGTTGGATCTATTATGCTTGGAGGTTGTGTGGTAGACAGTGGTACCAGAGATATTGTTCATGATAATCTAAACAGACTGTTTATAAAATGATAATATTCCAGGAAATATTCCTAACACATCAATTAGGACAGAAGTGACAATGAAATGAAATGCAGCACTTCAAAGAGATTGCAAGGAGTAAGCTATGCAGCTGGCACTGACAAATTCATACAAATTAGGATGACTATGTAAAAAAAGTACAATGCTCATTCAGGTGCATGTATTACTTTTAGATTTCAACAATTATCTGGTATGTTCATGCAATTCAACTTATAAATCAAGTACAATGTTGACATATTTGTACAACTGAAAAAGTGACAAATTTAACTGGCACAAATGAGTCTGAGGTGGGGACTAAACCAACAATCTTCATTTTTGATTCAACAGTTTTTTTACGTTAAAAGAAGGGTACATAAAGGGCAAATATTCTCATGGCACTTATGAAGACATAAGCCTGATCACAATTATAGATATGTTTAGCATCAAAGGAGTTCCATTTTACCTTTCCGTGCCTCTCTTAGTAGTTCAGTGCAGCGTTCAACCAGCAAAGCAAACATGGCTAGCCCCAAGGCGATAGACTGCTCGTGAATCAGAGATCGATTTTCACAGCTGTCATCTGTAAGCAGACAATAGCAAATAATTAGATATAGCTAAATAGTAGATATACAAAAATAATTTTACAATGGGCAGCCTAAATATTACTCTTTCACAATTACCTTGTATCCTTATCTTAATGAACAATTAAATTAGCTGTTATATTGTGCTATTAAAAGTAAACATCATTTCAATTTAGTCTGCTATGATATAAATGTTAGGTAAAAAATATGAATGCCAAAATTTGTAAATTTTGCTGCTTATGTTCTTTTCTTGTGTCATACACATGTGCATGAGAGGCAGTCCTAAAACACACCCTTTCTGCCCATCTCCTATAAAACAGACCTACCTGCCACTTTTCTTCAGTCAGTACATGTTAAATGTGTGGACTCAGTCCTTTCTGATTACTCATTTTTTTTCTGAAGTATTTCACAGTATACCTGAATTCTGGCCTAACCACCATAACCAGAGAGCTACAGGGTCTAAAGATCCAAACAGGAGAGTAACACAAGCTACTTCCTGAGTTGGACGTGTGGGCTGAGGCAAACATGGATGTCGGGCAAGACCAGGCATGGGCTCTGTCTAAGGTATTATTACCTCTCCTAGAAGATGATGATACTGAATCATTTTTTTTTATTTCTGAGTGCACCACCACCTGGCACCACTGGGGGCAAGCAGAATAGGCTAACATATTGGCACCGCACTTGAAGAGCGAGGCACAGCAGGCCTATTATAATCTCCTGAAGGAACAGGCCGTCAATTATGACACTCTAAAGACAGAGATCCTTAAAAGGTACAGTGTGACAATGGAACAGGAGGTGAGGGAAGAGGCGCGATTGGAGGTTCGATGCTGTGCAAGCTACCTGAGCGCAAGCGTATGAAATCTGGTGAAAAACTGGGTGCTGGCTAAAGCCAGATGTAAATGATGCAAGGAAGGTGCCTACGATACCCTCGTAAAGGCCCTACCTCATTATCTTGCCCAGCTGGTCTGGAGGCAACCATACAAAAATATGGAAGCCTTGATTGAGGTCATCGAGCAGCCTGTCAATCGGAGGGTTCAGAAAAGTCCACTTGCCAGACCCAACAGAGACATGTCGCACAACCCAATCCTACACACCGCATCACAGAGTCCGTCGTCAGGCCTAAGGACAAGCAACCAAGCTCCCCTCAGTGCGTTGTTTCAAGTGTGGGGAGGTACAGCACACTTCCCACCCTGTTCTCTGCTCAGTGAACCAATGGCCTGCACCTGGGCTAAGGCAGAAAGGTATAGTGCTCTTGTTAATCCTTTTCCTCTTCCCTATACTGGAGTGGTGCTGGTAAATGGGCATAAAATGACAGCATTGATTGATTCGGGGAATAACATTTCCGTTGTTGATCACCACTTTACACCACCATGACAATGGCTGAAAATAACACCATCTGACTTGCATTCACAGCGAAACCCGCTGGTACAGGTCTGTTTCATGTGTGATCCACTTCGAGGGCCCCTTAAAGATGCTCACAGTCGCCATCCTCCCTAATCCACCCTAGCCAGTCATTCTAGGGAAAGACTGGTCAGATAATAAAGGCAGTATGTTAAAATCCACTCCTAAATTGAGGTTGGGCCCAGTAATGGACAGGGATGACTCAACCCCTACTGCCTCCACGCCATGTTTACTACCAGCATTGAAGAATCACATGGCCATCCAGTGTGATGTGGTTGATTCTGTGGCGCGGTCTCCAGAAACAAGCTTGGATGACGGAGTGGTGTCGCAGGTAAAAATCCCGCCCATTGAGGGTCAGCCCTGATCCTCTTTCTACTTAACACTTTCAATTTACGCAAACACCGGCCTCCTTTAAACAAAAGCAATAGAACGACAATTCCATTAAGTTTGTCAATAATGCAGTTGTCCCAGTAAACGGCCAACGGACATAACATCCTATGCCTCCAGGGACCCGTTTTGTAATAAATAATGATCTGCTTTACCGTGTAGCAGAGCACAAAGGGGAGGTGCGGTGAATGCTGCGAGTTTCAAGGCTAACCGGCAGCAGGTCTGTGAATTGGCACACACTTCCTCATAGGCGCCCACCTAGGGGCCGAAAACACTCCTGAGCGTGTCAAACTCTACTTCTACTGCCCTGGAATAAATGAAGAGGTATGTCGCTTTTATAATTTCTGTTCGGAGTGCCAGCTGTGACAGATTTCTAGGAGGGACCGTGCTCCTCTAGTTCCTCTTCCCCACATTGATATTCCCTTAGAATGAGTTGGAGTTGACCTTGTAGGACCCTTAGAACCCTCAGCTAGAGGACATAAACATATTTTGGTCTTTGTTCATTACACAATCCAGTATCCGGAGGGTGCCCCTTTGTGTACAGCTAACACAAAAACAATTGCAAAGGAGCTCGTAGGGGTCTTTACAGCAGATGCCATTCCCAAGGAGGTGTTAAGAGAACAGGGGACACTTTTACTTCAGAGATGTTCAGGATTATGGGCAAGTTACTTAGGGTAAAATATCTACAGATCTCTGTCTACAACCCCAGACCAACGGTCTGGTCAAAAGGTTCAATCAGACGCGTAAATAGATGTTGTGCAAGGTGGTCAGCGACGAAGGAAAGAACTGGGATCAGTTGCTTTCCCGTGTATTATTTGCCTACTGGGAAGTTCCTCAAGCTTCATCCTATTTGAACTACTGTATGGATGACAACCCCAGGGCATATCAGATATACTAAAAGAAGGATGGGAAGAGGCCCTCCTTTCCACTAACAAAGTATATCACGCAGAATCTAACCCATCCTAAAAGAACACATGGATAAGGCTCAGTCAGCACAGGCCCTGTACTACAACTGTGGCACGGCTGTCCGGGAGTTCTGACCAGGGGATCGGGTCATCGTCATCGTGCCCACCTCCCATTCCAAATTACTGGCCCATTGGTAAGGCCCATATGAGATTAAGGAAAGCAATGGGTTTGTTGACTATTTGGTTAAACAACCCAATCATCAGCCGAGTGAATGGGTCTATCACATATTTTTGTTGAAACCATGGAAGGACAGGGAACCAGGTCCCTCCTCTGGTTAGCCCCACTCCCTCTTCATTCAAAAAAACCTCAGTCCTAATTTGACGATCTCCCCTGTGACGGGAGCTGGAAGCAGCAATGCTGTCTATCCTGGAGGTGATAAGCAAGAAACTTGGATGGATCTCTCTGATTGAGCATGACACTGTGACGGAACCGTGGGTAATTGTCAGAAAAAGCCCCTATAGACTTCATGAAGCAAAGCACTGAGGTGGAACTTGAAATCAAGCATATGTTGGAGCTAGGCATAATTAAGGAGACTCATAGACCCTAGTCCAGTCAAACAGTCTTGGTTTCGAAGTCTGACTGGAGTTGGAGATTTTGCAATGACTTCTGTCGGCTTAATCAAGTGTTCCAATTTGATATGTATCAGATGCCGCGAGTGGACAAACTCCTCATGCAACTAAGAAATGCTTAATACCTGTCCACCAACGAAAGGGAGCTGGCAAATTCCTTTAACGGATTCTGTGAAAGTAAAGACTGCGTTCAGCAGACCTAGTGGAGACTGGCAGTATCAGGTTCTTCCATTTGGCTTGCATGGCGCCCACACGACCTTCCAGTGTCTGGTGGATAAACTGCTATGACCCCACAACACCTTCATAGTCAAAAGTGGATGTCATCCGGAAATAGGTCCAAGCCTTTCTAGGTTTAGCGAGTTACTACCGTCTGTTCGTACCTCATTTTTCGGAGCCCTTGTCTAAAAAGAAACAGGCCTCTAACAAACTGGTGTGGGATGATAGAGCTGATGCTGAATTTCATGACCTTAAGCAGGCACTAACATCAGCTTCTATTTTGAAAACTACTGACTTTTCTTGTCCTTTCATTCTCCAGACCGACGCTTCGGACACGACTTGGAGCCACGTTGAGCTGGTGTTGAACACCCTGTCATGTTACTGAGTCAGGAACTGTTAGACCAGGAAACCACGTACATGGTGGTGGAACGAGAAGCTCTTGCAATCAAACAGGCAGTCACCCAGCTAAAGTATTACCACCTAGGAAGAATAAATGATGTTGCAGCTCAGCTAAGAAACGATATTCCTCATTTAGTGCAGCAAAATTGTTTTGCACATTGGGAAGACTTGGGTATTTTAGAATTCTGAAAGAGATAAAACTGATCAAAGATTTTGAACTTTAATGAGAATGTTTAATTAGTTTTCCAGTAATTTCAGATAAACATAACGGAACATGTTCTGTAGTTGCTGCATGAATGTAGTCCTGTACCAGTGCAATTATAAATAGAGTGGCAGTTTTCTGCTGGTGCAGTACATGAGCAGATGTCAGGTAATATACAACATAAAGATTAATTAAAAAAAGATTGAAGGGGAAGTGGAAAGGGCTTTAAAAAGCATGGTAAGTTACTAAATAACTGAACCAGAGAGTCCATGCTGAGTTTCAGTTCCACTGCTCCATCTCCATCAATGGCCAGATCGGTCTGAGAGACAGCAGCCAAGGAAGTGTAAACCCCCTGCAGATCACGCCACTCCTTTAAGAGATTAACATGTAAAATCTGGAATGGTTTGCACCGGCCCGGTATTCTAACTTTGTAATTCACCGGCCCCATATGCTCCTCAATAATGGCAGGACCCTGCCATTTTGCTAGGAACTTGTGCGGGTCAGATGGAATCAGAACCAAAACATGATCACCAGGTTTAAATTCACAGAGCTTACAGCGTCTATCGTATAGATGTTTCTGGGTTTCTTTAAATGTTTCTGATGCTCCAGAGCGATGGAAGAAAGTTTAGAAACCCTGTCTTGCAACGAAATTACCTGATCCGCAAAGCTTGGCCCATGAGATTCCTGTCCATTAAAAGCAGACAATATCCAAGACGCCTCGCAGGTGCCTACCAAACAACAACTCGAAAGGACTCAAGCCAGTGGACGCCTGCGGCAATTCCCACACTGCAAACATAACAAAAGGCAGGACAGAGTCCCAAGACATCGGGTCATCATGAGCAACTCGTCTGAGCATCTGTTTTAAAGTGTTGTTAAATCATTCAGTCAGTCCGTTCACCTGCGGTAAACAGTTGTACTTAATTTCATAATAGCAAGGTTGTCACACAATTGTTTCATCACGCGAGAAGTAAAAGGTGTGCCCTGATCAGTTAAAATTTCACTAGGGATGCCAATACGAGTAAAAATCTCACACAGAGCTTTGGCAACAGCGGGAAGAATTGGCTTGTCTCAAAGCAGCCACTTCAGTATATCGCGTTGCAGCGTCAACCAACACAAGAATATATCGATACCCATTTTTACTCTTAGGAAAAGGACCAACAATATCTAGTACAACACGTTGAATTGGAATATCCAAAATAGGCATAGGAGAAAGGGGAGCCTGAGGTTTATAAGCAGAAACGATCTGGCAGTGGGCGGCAAGGTGGCGCAGTGGTAGTGATGCTGCCTCACAGTAAGGGCTCATTTATACTTCACGCTCAGAACGCGTACGCGCCCGCATCATGGCTGCCACGCGTTCCCAGCGTTCATTTCACGCGTCCTCTGAGCAGGTCCTCAGAAATTAACGCGACGCGTGCGTGAGTTGCAGTACCAGCAAAAAGTCGGGGGGCGCAGTGTGCTAAAAGTCGGAACGTGGCGTCAGAGTCTCTGTTTACTGTCTACATGTGACAGCAAGCCTCTATGGAGATCCTTCAGGGATCGATGTGCGCACTTTGCTGTTTGATGAATGGCTCAAATACAGCGCTATACATTATGTTGCCGATGTGAAGTTGCAAAAAAAAAAATGACGGCACAAAAGATGGTATGTGAGACTTTTAAAATGTATCGTGTCATTTATATATGTCTTTTTTACTTTTTAATTTTTGCAACTTAAACAACAGCAACATAATGTATAGCGTTATATTTGAGCCACTGAGAAAAAAAATAAAGGACACGGTGAAAACGTGTACTTTGTGATTAAAGTGGAAATTTCAGCTTTAATCTCGAAATTTCCACTTTAACCTCGTAGTTTACTTTATCATTAAAGCAGACGGTCGCAAACGTCATCCCAGTTTTTAATCGCTACGAGCTTCTTGGACCTGACAGCAGGTAAAGTAAAACAATAAAAAATAGATGGCACAAAAGATGGTATGCGAGACTTTTAAAATGTATCGTGTCATTATGATCGGGAATATGCGACGCTTGAATATAAAACCACCACGAATGCATCTGCATGTCGGCATTTTGCTTCAGCAGCAGAAAGCAGCAATAGATCGCCAAACAGAACAAATTAAATGTATAATATTCCAACTCTCTGCACATTTAGAATCTTTAGATTTATACTTGATATCACTTTCATGATGAAATGCATTAATTAAAATGTGTATGTTATATGTTATAATTTCGTTTAAATAATGAATACTGTTAATAAATACACACATGGGGGAATAATTACACACATGGGGGTGTCACGGTGGCGGAGCGATAGCACTGATGTCTCGCAGGGAGTTATGTTGCTGGTATTCCACACTGTGCTCCGGTTTCCTTCCAAAGATATGCAGATTTGGGGATTTGGTGCCGCTAAAATGACGCTAGTGTATGTGTGTGCTTGTATTCACCTTGCGATGAGCTGAGGCCTCGTCAAGGGACTGTTTCTCACTCGTGCCCAATGCTTCCTGGATTGGACACATACATCCCTGGATTTATGGATTTAATCAATAAACATCCTTTTCAGAGATATTGCGGTAAGGTGTTATCGGAATGTAATAGGTGTTCTAGGCACACAGAGAAGCCGAACATGTTCTCACCACGATAATATCTCGCACTGCCACCTGGTGGATTCCTCCAGATTTACGTAAAGAACGCGCGCAAGTATAAACACTACAACGCTTGCGTAGCAGGAGCGTCCGCTGCAGCATGCGTCGCGTGAAGTATAAATGAGCCCTAAGGAGATCTAGGTTCGCTTCCTGGGTTTCCCTTGCATGGAGTTTGCATGCTTTCCCCGTGTCTGTGTGGGTTTCCTCCGGGGAGGTCGGTTTCCTCCCACAGTCCAAAGTCCCTAGTGTGTGCCTGGTGTGTGTGTGCGCATGTCCTGCGCTGGTGCCCAGCCCGGGATTTGTTCCTGCCTTGCACCCTATGTTGGCTGTGGTTGGCTCCAACAGATCCCCGCCCTGTTAGGATATACTGTGTTGGACAATAACGATCTGGCAGTCAGGACATGAACTACAGAATCGTTCAACATCTTTGCCCAAATTCAGCCAATAAAATCATTTTGATAAACGATCTCTAGTCTTATCAGCCCCCAGGTAACTTCCCAAGACTTGAGAATGGGCCAACTGCAAAAGAATGTCCCTATGAACTTTAGGTACAACTAACTGTTCAATAAATTCACGCACTAAATGATCTGAGATCACAAAAAAAGGCAGCCACCTTTCTCGAGAAAGTGTGGGGTTTTCAAGCCCCAAGTTGCACACTATTGGTAGTCAGAGTCACAAGCGGAGCAAGCCTGTTTAAATGCATATTCTAATGAGCTATCAGTATGCTGCACGCGTACAAAATCTGTCTACTCGCTAGTTTTCAGTTTGTGTTTGGAGACAATTGCAAGTTGAGAAGGTGTAGATGGGCCAGCCAGCCGCTATGGGAAATTGGAGGAGTCACTCCCACGCTCACTGGAGAGATCAGGTTCAATGTCCAATCGGGGCTCAAGACCTTCTCCGACAGTCATTCATGATGACAGGGGACTCTAGGGCTGGTGCTCCAAACTCGGTTAATAACTTAGGGAATAGGGCGTTCCTCCTGCTGATCAGCAACGACCATGGGCAGGAATCTGAAATGGCAGTCCAAACTTTAAAGTTCCGACCCATATATTTTAAAGGAAGCAGCAGTCTTATACTTCTTAACATCTCCATGTAGACAGCATATGTTCACAGTCTCAGTGTCACATGGGGACGACCTGCTGAGGCAGTCACATCTGACAACACAAAGGTCACTACCTGAGTCCAACAAGGCAGAGATTTTGCCGCCTGCTAACATCATGACGATCATTAAGCGGTCCTTTTTCAGTAAAGTAGAAGAAACATGGAATCAACACACCTCGGATAAGCCGACTTCCAAGGACCGATCAGGGGAGAGGCGACATTCTCTGTCGAGGTGGTCGACCTGATCACATCGGAGACATCAGCGCTCGGCACCACTGCGGAAATGCGCATGGCGACGTCTACGACCAGGAGCCTCTCCAGATGTGGTCACATCAGTAACAACGGGAGCCCGGGATGGCCTTTCTAAGGAAACTGGATGTTCAGGGCCCTGAGTCCACTGTTCACTGCTACGATCTCGGGCAGGTTGAGAATGTGTCCCTGGCAAATCAAATGCACTACCCTATCTCCAAGAACCCTGGGAGCCTTCCAATCGTTTGTCGAAGGTGGAGAACAAGTCAGCATCGTGATGAAAAAACTTGTCCTGAAAAACTTCAGGAATTCCTGCCAGTACCACATCACTCGCTACTTTCTCCACATTCCGCTCGATTGAGTCCCCCTCAAACCAGATGTGAACAAGATGAATTAAATCTTTCAACTGAGCACTAACAGGGTGATTCAGGTCCAGATTCCATTGGCAAAGCACAGAGCCCTTAGCCAGACCCAGAACATTCACATCATCTTGAGGATCCACATACAGTACATACATATACACACACATATATATATATATATATATATATATATATATATATATATATATATATATATATATATATATATATACACTAGCGAGTGGGAGCCCGATCGAATCTGGCTACAAATTCTACATTTGTGAAATCCATAATATCTCTGCAAAGAATTATTTGTTTTTTTTAAATTCTTGAAATGATTTTGTTATCATGGCACTGATTTGTGCTTAAAATAGACCTCTTCAGCTGATGTAATGAAGAGCTTCCTGTTTAAACGGGGCTGCGAGATGTGAACTCAGCTCTTCGGCACACCTCATTAGCCTTTTTCCGGAAAACAAATTTTGAAAACAAACCGTATTTTACGACTCTAATCAGAGTCGGAGTAATAATTATGTTGGCGTGGTCATTTTAGATTTGAGTTCGGCTAAAATTTAAACAATGACCGTTGTTAATACCCAGCCGTCATTACTCAGTTTGCCAATAGATGTCAGAAGGACGGATGCCAAAACCGAACTGCCCAAAGATAGATTTCAACGTACCAAGCAAATGGCGATACGTTCTAAATTACTTACGGTTCCGAAGCTGTTGAATGGTTTAAGTCAGTCAACGATGTTAGTCCTGGAAAGTACGCCGCACCGAACTAACATTCCAAAAACCAACCGAACTTACTGTTATCTGCTCGAACCAACACCGACTTACTATACTCGGCCGTCCAGCGGCATCACTGATCATCCAATACTGTGTCCGTGTTTGCCACGTGATGTTCTAACTACAGAGGCAGAGTTGCACTGCATGATTCTAACTTGTATTGAGTCGAGATATTGACGCGAACACCATACACACGGAAAGTATCAAATTATATAAGGATATACGCACACACACATATACATATATAGCTATACTAATAAAAGGCAAAGCCCTCACTGACTGGCTGACTCAATGACTTACTCACTGACTCATCACTAATTCTCCAAGTTCCCGTATGTGTAGAAGGCTGAAATTTGGCAGGCTCATTCCTTACAGCTTACTTACAAAAGTTAGGCAGGTTTCATTTCGAAATTCTACGTGTAATGGTCATAACTGGAAGCTATTTTTCTCCATTTACTGTAATGGAGTTGAGCTCGAAAGCCGTGGGGGGTGGAGTTTTGTGTGACTGTCAACGCAGTGCGTAGAAAACCAGGAAGTGCGCCAAAAAGCGCTGAAGAAAACATGCATTATATAATTGAGAAGGCAGCGAAACAATAAGAAGCGAGCGAGTGACATATACAACCATATTAATGAGTGCTGCAACTTCGGAAACAAAGCACGGTGTAAACCTAAAGTTTAAATTAAGTTCATAGACAGGCTGCCGCTGGCGTTTGTCATGCACACGGGTAATGCGGGATACAAGTTTAATGAGAGGACGCAGGATATAAACGAGAGTTTTGATTACTTTGAAACTAAGTTAAAATTGTAGGTGAAGGGCTGTGCTTATGCAAATTCCGAGAGACTGTGTTTGTGGGGGATTGACAGTTAAGGCACGTGGGGGAGTCACATCATCATCTCCCCTCCCATTCACCTCATTTCGCTCTGAGCTGAGCTCCGCAGCTAACGCAAACGCAGTGTTACGGAAGCGACTTTGTGACGCTGCCACCAAATACACACAAATATTCATATATATATATATATATACATATATACAGTATATACATACACACACATATACATATATACACACAAACATAAACATATACACACTATATATATATACACATACACATATATACATATATATACACACAAATACTGTACATATACACATATATACATATACTAGCAAAATACCCGCGCTTCAGCAGCGGAGAAGTAGTGTGTTAAAGAAGCAATGAAAAGAAAAGGAAACATTTTGAAAATAACGTAACCTGATTGTCAATGTAATTGTTTTGTCACTGTTGTGAGTGATGAGTGTTGTTGTCATATATATATATATATATATATATATATATATATATATATATATATATATATATATATATTTACACACACACACAAAATATATATATATATATATACATACATACATACACACACACATATATATAAACATATATATATACATATACATACATATCTACATATATACACACACAGCTATTTCAGATCAGTGCAATACGCTGTTTGTTAAAACGTTGACTCCGCTCTTACGTGCAATAACAAATCAAATCATTCAGTTGTCTTTGCTCATATGTCATTTTAGAGCTGGACGCCTGGCATCTTTTTTTGGCCACAAGTTCGTTTATGTTTGGTGTGAGGTTCTGTGTTGTGGAGATTCTCAGGATGGATTGCAGGTGCTCATCAGTGAGGCGACTCCTGTGTGCTGTTTTGTTAGTCTTTATCACTGAGAAGAGCTTCTCACACAGATATGTGCTACCAAACATGCACAAGGTTCGAGCCGCATGTAGACGGACTTTTTGTTCTTCAAAGTCACCAAAGCGCCGTGCAAACTCAGTGCGCCGTTTATCAGCAAAGTGCGTGTTTGGGAACACCGTAGTGACGACTTGGTTTAACATTACTTGGCAACAGGGAAAGTTGCACTGGTGCATTTGTGTCTCCCATAAAAGCAACTTCACTTGAAATCACTTTGTGATTGTGCACGGGTAAAACGTCCGCTGGTGTCAGATTCTTATTTAATTCTTCTGCTTTCTGTATCTTCTGCATTGCATTCAGGTCTTTCAGCCTCACTGATGAGCACCTGCAATCCATCCTGAGAATCTCCACAACACAGAACTCCCTGATGTTTTGTCTCATAGTGCCGTCTTAGATTAAATTCTGTAATTACAGCCACATTAGCTCCACAAATGAGACACACGGGTTCAGTAAACATATACTCAGCCTCCCATCGGTTTTAAAGGCTCTATTTTCAGAATCAACTTTTCTCTTCAGCATCGTGTGAGCTAGCTTCGCAATAACTTGCAGCATCATAAGCTAGACTTGATTAACGCGTAAGTGTTCGGCAAGGCAGCTGAAGCGCTGCATTATGGGATCTGTAGTTTATTGTGTTACCAGCGCTTCATATACCCGGCCATTAATAACAATAATACAGTATATAAAATGATCTCGGGCGGATATAATTACACGCCGGGCGGATGTGGCCCGCGCCCTTGAGTTTGACACATATGGACTAAATAGAACTTGAAAATATATATTTTTAAATGTGATCGCAATTCAGATAGAGTTGACGCCTACTACAGCCTGCATGCCTCAATAAGTCATCCTCCCTCGCTCTTACTTTTTACCGCTCATCTAATGAATACACTGAGTATGGCTTTACCAAAACAATCATTGATGTTGAATAAAGTATCCATTATTCGAGTATGTAGATCGGGATATATATATACATATATATATACCCGTATCGCAGCGAGAAGTAGTGTGTTAAAAAGCTAGAAAAGAAAAGGGAACATTTTAAAAATAACGTAACATGACTGTCAATATACAGTATTTGTTTTGTGAGTGTTACTGAGTGTTGCTGTCATCAAGGATTTGATTATCATTATTTCTTTCAATCAGGTTCGTATTTGTAGGATGTGTTGTGTTCAAGTTACATTCCGTGTTTGTCAATCGCTGTAAAGATGACAGGTTTCATTCATCGATTCGTTTCTTACTGCATCAATAAACAGCTCGTCTTCTTCTTTATCTGAGACCTGACACACTGCATGCACGGGTTTTTTTACACTGTCTTCCTTTAGCGGACATTGACTTTTTCCACCGTGTGCTTTGTTTCCGCAGTAGCTGGATTTATGAATATGCTTGTATGTATCAGACGCTTCATATTTTTGCTGCCTTTTCAATTGTGTAATTCGTTTTTGTTCAGCTCTTTGGAACTGTTGCTTTTATCTGTGCACTGCGCCAGTTCACGTGAGCCTCGGTGTACATGCATCGAAGTTCCCAGCTGTGCTGGTGCCATCTCATGCTATGTCCATGGCTGTATTTAATGTTACCTTAGTCCTGGCACTTAAAACTTTCTCTCGCAGTTTCGCTGAGTTTGTACCAAACACCACCCTGACCATCTCATCTTCCTCTGCATAAGCACAGTCCTTAACCCGTGAATATTTAGTGGAGTTTGCTATTGGATTGCCGCTGACGGACGGCCTTATATGGGCAGGCACTAAATTACAAACGCCAGCGGCAGCCTGTCTATGAACTTAATTTAAAGTGTAGGTTTACATCGTGCTTTGTTTCAAGTAGCAGAACTCATAAATATGGTTGTATATGTCACTCGCTCGCTTCTTATTGTTTCGCTGCCTTCTAAATTATATAATGCATGTTTTCTTCAGCGCTTTTTGGAGGTCTTCCTGGTTTTCTATGTACTGCGTGATTACGTGGGAGGCGTGATGATGTCACACGAAACTCCGCCCCCACGGCGTTCAAGCTCATCTCCATTACAGTAAATGGAGAAAACAGCTTCCAGTTATGACCATTACGCGTAGAATTTCGATATAAAACCTGCCCAACTTTTGTAAGGAAGCTGTAAGGAATGAACCTGCCAAATTTCAGCCTTCCACCCACACGGGAAGTTGGAGAATTAGTGATGAGTCAGTGAGTGAGTGAGGGCTTTGCCTTTTATTAGTATAGATATATATATACACACACACACATATAAACTTACCTAAAGGATTATTAGGAACACCATACTAATACGGTATTTGACTCCCTTTCGCCTTCAGAACTGCCTTAATTCTACGTGGCATTGATTCAACAAGGTGCTGAAAGCATTCTTTAGAAATGTTGGCCCATATTGATAGGATAGCATCTTGCAGTTGATGGAGATTTTTGGGAAGCACATCCAGGGCACGAAGCTCCCGTTCCACCACATCCCAAAGATGCTCTATTGGGTTGAGATCTGGTGACTGTGGGGCCATTTTAGTACAGTGAACTCATTGTCATGTTCAAGAAACCAATTTGAAATGATTCGAGCTTTGTGACATGGTGCATTATCCTGCTGGAAGTAGCCATCAGAGGATGGGTACATGGTGGTCATGAAGGGATGGACAGGGTCAGAAACAATGCTCAGGTAGCCCGTGGCATTTAAACGATGCCCAATTGGCACTAAGGGGCCTAAAGTGTGCCAAGAAAACATCCCCACACCATTACACCACCACCACCAGCCTGCACAGTGGTAACAAGGCATGATGGATCCATGTTCTCATTCTGTTTACGCCAAATTCTGACTCTACCATTTGAATGTCTCAACAGAAATCGAGACTCATCAGACCAGGCAACATTTTTCCAGTCTTCAACTGTCCAATTTTGGTGAGCTTGTGCAAATTGTAGCCTCTTTTTCCTATTTGTAGTGGAGATGAGTGGTACCCGGTGGGGTCTTCTGCTGTTGTAGCCCATCCGCCTCAAGGTTGTGCGTGTTGTGGCTTCACAAATGCTTTGCTGCATACCTCGGTTGTAACGAGTGGTTATTTCAGTCAAAGTTGCTCTTCTATCAGCTTGAATCAGTCGGACCATTCTCCTCTGACCTCTAGCATCAACAAGGCATTTTCTCCCACAGGACTGCCACATACTGGATGTTTTTCCCTTTTCACACCATTCTTTGTAAACCCTAGAAATGGTTGTGCGTGAAAATCCCAGTAACTGAGCAGATTGTGAAATACTTAGACCGGCCCATCTGGCACCAACAACAATGCCACGCTCAAAATTGCTTAAATCCCCTTTCTTTGCCATTCTGACATTCAGTTTGGAGTTCAGGAGATTGTCTTGACCAGGACCACACCCTAAATGCATTGAAGCAACTGCCATGTGATTGGTTAATTAGATAATTGCATTAATGAGAAATTGAACAGGTGTTCCTAATAATCCTTTAGGTGAGTGTATATATATATATATATATATATATATATATATATATATATACACATATATATATACACTAAGGGTGCAACGATACATGTATCGATATTGAACCGTTCGATACAGTGCTTTCGGTTCGGTACGCATATTTATTGAACGATACAAAATTATATACAGTAATCCCTCCTCGATCGCGGGGGTTGCGTTCCAGAACCCCCGCGATAGGTGAAAATCCATGTAGAAACCATATGTTGGTATGATTATTTTTATATATTTTAAGCCCTTAGAAACTCTCCCACACTGTTTATAAATATTCTCCGCACAGTTATACAGTAAACCCTTGTTTATCGCGTTAATCCGCTCCAGACAGATGAATGAATTTCCAAGTAGGATTCTTTATTTATAAATCTAATATTTTCGCAGTTAGAGCATAGAAAACCTGTTTACGACCTTCTAAATACGTTTTAACATTATTAGAGCCCTCTAGACATGAAATAACACCCTTTAGTCAAAAGTTTAAACTGTGCTCCATGACAAGACAGAGATGACAGTTCTTTCTCACAATTAAAAGAATGCAAACATATCTTCCTCTTCAAAGTACGCGTAAGGAGCGGAGAATGTCAGAGAGAGAGTAAAGTAAACAATGAAAAATCAATAGGGCTGTTGCGCTTTTAAGTATGCAAGCACCGCGATAAAGCAGCGGCAATGAAGGGATCAATGCGAAGGTAGCCTTTCAGCATTTTTTACAGGAGCGTCCCTATCTTCTAAGCAAACAGCCTCTGTGCAAAAAGCCCCTCTGCTCACATCTCCTCCGTCAAGCGCAGAGAACGTCAGAGAGAGCGCGCGCGAGATTAAAGCAAACAATCAAAAAATCAATAAGTGAGCTTTTGGACGCACCTCGATAAAGCGGCATTTCTTAGAGGAGCGTCCGTATCCACTAGGCAAAAAGCTTCTGGCAAACAACACCTCAGCACACACCCTCTCCGTCAGGCGCAGAGAATGTCAGAGAGGGTGAGATAGAGGCAGAGACAAGCAAACAATCGAGCACCGCGCAGGAGGCATATCTTATAGCATCGAGGAGTTTTAGTTAATATGTAATACGTGCTCTGATTGGGTAGCTTCTAAGCCATCCGCCAATAGCGTCTCTTGTATGAAATCAACTGGGCAAACAAACTGAGGAAGCATGTACCATAAATTAAAAGACCCATTGTCCGCAGAAATCCGCGAATCAGCGAAAAATCCGCAATATACATTTACATATGCTTACATATAAAATCCGCGATAGAGCAAAACCGCGAAAGTCAAAGCGCGATACAGCAAGGGATCACTGTATTTATTTGATCAGCTTTTCTTCTGACGATGCCGTCTGTGTTGAGAGCTCAGTGGATCTGCGTTCGACTACTCCGCCTAGGCTGCATTGTCGAGCGCAGATCCACTGAGCGCCGCCCACATGCATTCACTCAAGCTAGCGAGACAGAAGTTAAGCTCGATGCAGCATGGCAACTGCCTCAACGCCACCCGAAGTTGAACCTCCTCCACCGTCATTGAAATCTGGCGTTTGGAACTATTTTGGCTTTCATGTGAAGTATGACCCTGATGGTAAGCGTGTTGTGGACAAAACTACAACAGTATGTCGGATGTGCCACGCAATGCTTAATTACATCGGTGGGAACACAACAAATATGACTGCGCATTTACGCCGACATCACCCTAGTGCAAAGACAAGTGGAAGCAGACAAAAACAACAAGCACGCATGCTACAAACTTTACCCGAGTCATTTAGACAGCCGTTAGCACATGATTCTAAGAGGGCAAAAGAAATTGACAGGGCAATTGCAACTTTTATTGCTGTCGACATGCGACCCTTTTCTGTTGTAGAAAACATCGGGTTTCAGGAAATGCTGAGAGTACTTGAGCCCCGTTACAGTATTCCTTCACGAACTTATTTCAACGATACCGCAGTTCCTGCTTTGTACAAGGAGACAAAAGCTAAATTAGAGACTGCAGTGTCAGCAGTACCCGCTGTTGCTCTGACCTCAGACGGCTGGACGTCAAGAGCTACACAGAGCTACCTGACTGTCACCACACATTACATTGATCCGGAATGGCAGATGAAAAACTGTGTTTTGCAGACACGCCTGGTCGAAAGTCACACCACTGACGACTTAGCCAAAGGTCTGTCAGAAGCTGTGGAAGATTGGAAGTTAGTGCGACCAAATGTGACAATACCTGTAACTACTGACAATGCTAAGAACATAGTTAATGCTGTCACAGCTGCTGGGCTGGGGCCACAAATCGGATGTTTTGCGCATACTATTAATATAGCTGCTCAGAAAGGAATGGCAGTGCAGAAGGTTTCCCATCTCCTGGCAAAGATGAGAAGAATTGTCTCCTTCTTTCACAGAAGCACAACAGGATGCAATGTGTTTAAGAAAAAACAGCAATTGCTGCAGCTTAGTGAAAAAAAACTCATTCAAGATGTTCCAACTAGGTGGAACTCCTCTCATGATATGATGGAAAGATACCTTGAGCAGCAAGCTGCGGTGTATGCTGCTATGGCCGACAACACTGTGAAGAAGAGTATGAAGAACATTCAGAATCTAACTCAGGAAGAACATGCACTGGCTGAAAATCTCATTACACTCATGAAAACCCTAAAAACTGTGACAGTCATGATGTGTGAAGCATCATCTCCAACGGCATCCATGATCCTGCCACTTAAAATGAACATCCTGAACTCTATGGCACAGTCTGATGATGACAGCCCAGCAGTGAGAGATGTAAAAAACATCAGGGAGGACCTGGAGCAGAGATACGCTGATCCTGCCCTTCAGAATTACCTACACAAGTGCACAGCTTTAGATCCTCGATTCAAGTCCCTGCGACACTTGGATGATGTCACTCAGCTGAGAGTCTATAGAGCACTCACCACAGAGCTTGTCCTGAGCATTGAACAAGTAGGGTTTTTTTTTTCATTTTTCAAAATTTATTTTGCTACTGCTTGATTTACTGTTAACGGTTTGGTTGTTTATATTTCCTCAGGACCAAGCCGCAGGCACCACAGAAACTGCGACCTCCGCAGAGACTCAAACAGCAAACTCTTCAGATTCACCATCAGCATCTCCACCAGAGAAAAAGTCGGCCATGAAGGAGTTGTTTGGAGAAGGACCAGGTGCCTCATGTATAACGCCGTGCGTAGAACTCGCACTATAACATGGCGTAAGCACAAAAGCCGAAATGTGCTTACGCACAGAAAAATCCAGATGCAGGAATCTGTGCGTACTCCAACTTCCACGTTCTTCCGCTACATAAATCCCGATCAGCGTGAAAACTAACGCTCGTGCACGCGCATTTTGTAACGCCCCAAATCCTCCCAGAATTACGCCTATTTGAATATGCAAATCAATATAAATCGCCCTTAAGCGCAGCCTTCTGTGAAAAGACAATGGGAAAAGCACGGGGGGAAACATAAGAATTTCAGCGAATACCAAGTGGAGGCAAAGGAAAAACATACTATTTGTTCAAATAAACCGTGGTATAATCAACAAAATGAAGTTGATCGAGTGACATAGCGTGTTGGAGAAACTTGAAAGCTCACATTCACAAAATCGCACAGTGCGGAAATAAAAAAGAAGTCACATATCAAAGTCGCCGTGAAAAGAAGAGTTGTAAGCCCACTGTCTGAGTGTCATATGAAAGCTTATTAGGGTACAGGGAAAAAAAGGCACACAGTGGGGTAAAAGCACGAAATGTCGACTTCAATCTCGAATTTTCCACTTTAATCACGTAGTTTATTTTGTCATTTAGTAGAACATTATAAACTTCATCTTAAAATCGTTTAATTAACCAGTTTCTCAAAATTACATCGTAATTAAAGTAGCATGTTAAATGCTTTGTTTTGTATTTGATCTTCTACTGTATGTGATCTATGTGTGTGAATCACTACTTGCTTCTTAAACTGGCTCTCTTCCTCCAACTGGACACAGAATCCATTACATTTGTGATATTACATCTCTCTGAATAACTAAAATACTGAGATGTATACGTGATGTCATTTTCATGATGATAGGAGCTAAAGCACATTATTAAACATGTGTTTCATGAGCCTCGTGCTCATGACAAGCATTTATTTTTTGTCAAAATTTGTCGCTGTGTTTTTAGCTGTGTTGTTATTTTCTCTTTCTGTTTTATATTCAATATATATTGGCGTACGCCCAAGAGTCCTTGCTTTTCTTTCCCCAAGTAACCGATCGCCACACAATCAGCTCTGTAATAGACGTTAAGCCATCTGTAAGCTTAGCGCCGATTCTTCAAAACGTGAAATATCTATGTTTAATTATTCTATCCTTCACGACACTCCCAGTGAAGAATATAGATTATTTAAATGAAGTTAAAGTTTTATGTGTATAATTTAACAAACATATTTTGCTGCATTTCACCTTAAAAATGATATCGTCATCATATGTAAATACGCGCTTTATAAAGTGGCCCAGGTTGTGAGATATTATAACTGTAGTGCAAGTTTACAGTGGGGTGATTGTACTTATAAGTACAAACCGTTCTACAAGGAGCAATTGATTGAGTGCATTTAAAGTTCTTGGGATTAAACTGTTTCTGAACCACGAGGTCCGTACAGGAAAGGCTTTAAAACGTTTTGCAGTGGCTGAGACAGCGTGTCCTTAAAGCTGTATAGCGATAATTCTCTTTCCGATCAGCTGCTGCTGTGATTCACACTCAGATACAGTGATATAAATACTCTGAATCGTGCAGTGACAGTAATATGGAAAAAGATGATCCGCTGTGGCAACTCCTAACGGGAGGAGCTGAAAGAAGAAGAAGAAGAAGAAGAAGAAGTGAGAGTAACAACGCTAAAGCAGTTATGGTATTTGGAATACTATGGCTATTCCCTGGACCATTATATTGTTACGAGTTAATTACAATCAGATGCATTACACTAATAAACAATATGCGGTTAGTTTCTGTGTATTTATAAAGCCGCGTCATGAAAATAATGAGTAATCACACAAGAACAGTACCATTGCTTTGACGCTGGGTGCCGCCAGTTTGCAAAACCGAGCGGAGAACTTGCGTACGACAAGGCATGAGGTACCGTGGAAAAGTGCGTGGCTTTACGCCAAGTGTAGGTTTTATACATCGCGATTTGAACGTGGAAAAGTTCTTACGCAACATTTCTGTGCGTACGCACCGTTTATACATGAGGCCCCAGGTCTGCAGCCGAAGTGGCAGAGGAGGAAATTAACTTGTACAGGTTAGCAGACTGCATTCCCACAGATGATAACCCACTGAGATGGTGAAAGAAACATCAGAGCTTGTACCCTCATCTTTCCAAGTTGGCACAGTGTTACTTGGTTGTACCTGGAACCTCTGTCCCAAGTGAGAGGGTGTTTTCCACAGCAGGTGACATTGTCACAGCAAGCAGATCTGTACTGTCAGCAGAACATGTGGACGTCCTAATTTTTCTGAAGAAGAACATGGAAATTGAGTAAACTATGTTTTGGTTTGTATTTAAGTGGACTTTTTATTTAAGTTGTTTATGTTGTATATGCAGCTAAGTGCTAGCACTCCAGAAGATGTGTTAGGGGAGGTCCATTAAAGAGTGGTTCATTTTATGGGTACCTGATTTGTTTAATATGCTGCTGAGACTATACCCCAGAAGAAGGGTATAGAATAGCTTTTATTTTTATTTATTTTTTATTCTTTACATGGTGGTTTTTTGGTTTTACATGGTGCTAAGTATGCACAACAGAAAATATGTGAAGTATAGCTTTACCAGATTTAAGTTTTCATGTGTTTTCTGTACACCATAGAACAATGGTTCTAAAATTGTTTTCATGTCAGGGATTGGGTGTGTTTGTTTTATATTCTACCAAGTATAGAAAATACAGTTAGGGATCCCCAAATAATGCAGAACTGTATGTGGTTGATACCTTATTTTTAGAACATTTCAAATGTTTCAAAATATATTTAGGAAGGCATTTCTGTGCAATACATATTTTTATTTAAGTTGTTTTTGTTGTATATGCAGCTAAGTGCTAGCACTCCAGAAGATGAGTGTAAGGGGAGGTCCATCAGAGAGTGGTTCATTTTATGGGGACATGATATGTTCAATATGCTCTTGAGAATATACCCCAGAAGAAGGGTATAGCATAGCTTTTATTTTGGAAAGGGACCTTTCTCTGTAATAAACTCGTTTCCAAACTCTTTTATTTTTTATTATTTTGTTTTTTCAGCAACATTTAATTTAAAAACTGTATTTTTGAGTTAAAAGAAATATATATAATTTTAATAAATTACAAATTAAAAAAGGCATGAAAATTTTTTGTATCGAAAAAATATCGAACCGTGACACCAAAGTACCGAACCGAACCATAAATTTTGTGTATCGTTGCACCCCTAATATACACATATATAGATATATACACATATATAGATATATACACACACATATATATATATATATATATATATATATATACACATACTGTATCTATACTAATAAAAGGCAAAGCCCTCACTCACTCACTCACTCATCACTAATGCATATGTTCCAAATAACGATACAGTATTTATAACAGGTGTCATTTTGCTTGACTTCTCACTGTATACAACTCTAAGCAACTGACACACAGGTAAACAGACTTGAGCTGAGAAAACTGTGCAGGGTGGGGGATGGAATATCAGGCTGTTTGCTGCTTATCGACAAATTTATAGGATAAAAGATGATGATGAAGAGGTGCGAAGCGATTTAAGGTGGGATGGATCTACAAGTTTTTCTGTAGGCTCTGGTAATTCTAGGGTTAAAAAGGGGGCGGGTGCCCAAAAGAAAAAAAAAAGTTTTTGTAATTTGTGTTTCAAGTTCCTGTCTCACTGCCTGCCTTTTGTTGGGTTACCTGTACTTATTTGTTATGTTCTGGATCGTTTTGTGGTTGGGCTCTGGATTGTCAGCCGTCTGCCTGTGTGCATGAGGACTGTAAGTGGATTCATTGCCATCCTGCGAAGAAAGAGGCGCTCCTGAACCCATCCAGCCGTCTTCACCATTTCAGGAACTACCAGTAGAACTATCTTTACATTCCAATTCTCTGGACTACCCATTTTCATTTTTACATTTCACCCGTTGTTGTTTTTCATGGACTTTACTGTGTGTATTTTGTTGGTGCTTTGTTGTATTAAATGTATAATCGGCAAAAGGGGAACAGGGGTGGTATCGCTGTTTTCATTACATTCCTTATTTGCTGTTTGATCACCGGTTTTGCTTTGTCTTTGTCTCTGTGAGTGTGTGTGGGTCGGGTCAAGGCTGGGCGAGTCCCTGGAATCTTCACTATAAAAGTCAATAAATCACCATCTTCTTGACGGTGTGAATCTTAGCGGCACTGGACCAATATAACATTATTCATTTCTCCTTGCTGCTGATTGACTGCTGCTCTGTGACGATGCATCTCCAGCTGAATGTTCTCATGTTTTCCGTTTTGTTCTTCTTAATCCATAAACCGCCGCAACCAGCTATAGTTGTTTCCCAGTGCCATTTGCCAGCATGTAGGAGCCGAGTTTATCTGGTGACGTACATTCATTGAACGCCGCAAATGGCTATTGTCGGTTCCCAGTGCAATATACCAACACGCTGTTAAGTCAGTGCTGTACATTTATTGAACAGCCAGCTCATGACTTCTGCCGGCCCCTGCAGCCTCAGTCTCTAGGATTCAGCCGCTGCACTAGACTAGCTTGCCAGCTTCAGCGTTTACCTCTGTGTGCTTGCATGCAGCCAATTCAAGTGCAGTTGGCTCTGTGATTTACTGAATTTCATCAATGGCGTCAGCTGCACCTTGTACATATTGTTCCAGTAGTTTTTTTTTTTTAAATAGTTTTTACAGTTCATTGGCAGTGTGTAAAATTATCAGTGTTGCAGTAATTGTGATGCTCTTTGTATGAAAAAAAATGTGTTCCATTTTTCTTCATGATCACCAAAGGAGATCAGTTATACATTGCTTTGTCACAATGTAAGTCCAAACACGGAATCAACTTTCAATGCGATATTGAAGACAAGTTAATTGCAAAAATTGTTTTAACTTAAGTTTTAAAGTAAAAGTAAAATTTTAAAAGGTATTTATGTTAATATCAAAGACAAAAAGAACGAGAATGTATAACGCAATGAATAACTATAATGCAATATGAAACAATTTTCTTTCACATTATTATGTTTTACTATTTTTAACTATGGTTAATTTCTCACTGAAATGTAAATTGGTTAGTTCTATAATGCATATGTAACAGTTCCCATGAAAATAATCTCTTTAAATTGTACATCCGGTTACCCATAACCGGGGTTTGGCAAGCAAAGCAAAATGTATACTGTTTGCATTTTTGCAAAGACATTAAGTGTGTTAGTCGTCTGTTTGTGTGATATTTTTCTGAACAATTGTTTACAAAAGACCACATTAATGTTATTTTAACTTGAATGTTTAATGTTTGTTTTGATATTTTTAAGTATACCATTTTACAAAGGTATTCAATTAAAATGTAATGACATTTACACTATATCATTTAATTCTACCAACTTAGTAATTAAGTATTTGTTCTTATCAATGTAAAAAACTGTTGATGAGATTTAAACTTTAAACTTCTTTCTTTTCGTTATTTACAGAACTTCACTCTTACCTTTTATAAAAGATTGCACTGTTAAGTATTTGCATTTACTGACTAAAATTTCTAGCAAATATTTTCATCAATGTTAAGATTTTAAAGCATAGAGAACTGCAATTTTTTTTAAATACATATTTGTTGAGCTACATTATACTGAAATGGGTTTTGAGAATGGTAACAAATTTCAATACTGTAATTTTTTTAATACCGGACTGAAGTCTAAAAGTTTGATATTGACACAAACCTACAGAGTGCAATAAAAAATAATGCTGTTGCGTAAAACTAATACACAAATTAAAACAAAAATTACATCATCAACAGAAAAAAAGCCAAAATACAATAGTTTTTACTCAAAATATACTAATCATATGTAGTAAGAACTGTACAGTGGAATCTCGGGTCACGACCATAATTCGTTCCAAAACACTGGTCGTAACCCGATTTGGTCATGACTCGAAGTAATTTCCCCCATAGGATTGTATGTAAATACAATTAATCAGTTCCAGACCGTACGAACTGTATGTAAATATATCTTCTTTAAAGTTTTTTAAGCACAAAAATAGTTACTTATACCATAGAATGCACAGTGTAATATTAAAACTAAATGTAAAAACATTGAATAACACTGAGATAAACACCCAGGCTCCCAGCTCGCTCGCTCTTAGATGCACGTGAGCCTGCGCTTGCTCACTCTCTCGCTCTCCTGCACCGGCTTTCTCCAGCAACCTCCTGTTCTTTCCTGTTCTCTTCTTTTTCCCTTTAGACAACTTGTGCTTCTATTTATGAAGAGGTGTGGTAGTCGTGGCAATCTGGAGCTCCTGGGAACAATTATGGATGCGGACCACTTCTCACCTGTGCACTTAGGTGAGAATCGCCCACATCACAAACTCCTCAGGAATCGCTTCGGCCACACACAACCACGCCCCCTCATTAAGTAGCGAGTACGGTGATTATTTATTAAAACTGGCCTTTTCGATGGGAGCTGTGGACCCGCTATACCACAGGAGGAAGCTGGGTTAAGAGGAGGTTACAGTTTTGATGGAGAGTCCCTCTTTGTGATGCACCGAGAACAATGTACAGTACAGGGAGAGACTGAACATGTGCAGAAATCATTGGCGCATACGAAGCAGAAGGGAAACTGGCTTGTTCGTCAACCGAGTGTGTGGTCATGAACAGATGCAAAAGTTTGGCGAACATTTTGGTTGTAGTCCGATTTGTACGTTTTCAGAGATGTTTGTGAACTGAGGTTCCACTGTAACTTTAAAATAAAACAATGTTTAAAAAAAGCATAGTAATCCATCATGACTGGTAAAATAAATAAATAAAGCAAGCCTGCAGAAAACTACTGTGTCTCTTTCTGAGGGCTAAACTTAATTCAAGCAAGCACTACTTCAATGTGTGAGAACTGTGGCTATCATTTTGATTAACTCAAATTATCCTCTTTTATAAATTTATTCATCTGAAACAGTGTAAAAATTTATTGGTTCTTTCATTTTCTTAAACACATCTTCTCAGTTGGTTTTAATATTTTAAAAATTTCTTGCATTTAGAATGCAATAGGTGAACAAAGTTAAAAATGAAACTAAATTGTTAAAACATAGCACAAAGTAATAACTACAAAATGCTTTTTTTTAAAATATTGCAAATATAGATCATCTTCAGTTTGGGGAAAAAACAAGATACATACATTTCAATACTTTAATACCATATTGTGACTGAATGATTGGTCAGTATGGTCAATATTCTGCCAAGGCAAGTTGTCTGAAATACTTTAAGAGCGATGTGGCACTTTTTACTCACAAGGACGTCAACTGTCCCAAAAACCTGTTATAATACACACACATCTGTGAAAATACAGTGCCCTCCATCCAAGACTGATAACCAGTCACTGTCCTGCTTAACATGTACACACAATCTCTATATCATAATTGGAGGGAATATGCCTCATAGTTGCCATTCATTAATATAGCTTGCTTGCTAGTGTGTATAAATAACAAAGGTATTTGCAAACATTATAAAGACATCTCTAGGTGTGTTATTATTCAAATCAATCAACTGCCAGTGCAAAGAAAATCAGGATGAAGTTCTGATAATTGTAATTTTTGGAATTTTATACACTTAAATTGAGCAGTTTGCTTGCTCACCATGAATAGATCCAAAGATAATGCTACTTCTTTCACACTCGCTGTTTTTGGAGATTGTGTCAGAATCTGTAATGAATTAGGAGGCAATATTATTCATTTTTATGAAGCATCTATTAACCAGGGGAAGCACTGGGGCAGGAGTCACCATCCCACCTATAACCCCTCCCTCAAAAAAGCAGGGTTTTTCTCAAAATATCTGCAAATTAAACTTTTGGTTCTCATATCACATCAGTAATTGCTAATACAAGGGCCCAAGTTACATCAAGCCTAACAAACTTTAATCTGACATGAAGAACTTCAGCTGGCCATCTAAAATATTTTAACGATAACTTAAAAAATTATTCACCTGTAACCTTTCAAGATTCCTTTCACAATGACAGCCAAGTCTAAAAACATATGCAGATGCAAAATAATTCTCGACGTAGTGGGCCTATAGCTTTACCCGCTACAAAGTGACACATTATTTTTACATATACAGTACACATATGTACACACACATTACTGTAAGTTCTATCTTAAGCATACCTGATGCAACTAATGAGGCCCTTGGCTAGTTTCATTAGGTGTGCTTGCAAATGTGTGCTCTTATGGGGGATTCTATTTAGGGGGTTGAATAATTTTGAGACTAAAAGTGTCATTTTGTGTTGAATGTGGAGAAACCACTTATAATTGAGGATTCGTCCCCAGCTCACTGGACAACTTCGTTTTTAATTTCAAACCTGTTTCCTTGACTGATATTGTCTGTGGCGAGCCCCTCTATATCCACTACGGGGAAGGCACTCTGCAGGTAGCCAAGACCTGTGAGAAGAGGGCATTCCTTTTTCCTATTAGGAGTGGCCAGGGTGAGGTGTCTGATATGGCAGTCCAAACCTTAAAGTTCTTCCCTTTAAATTTCAGAGGGAGTAATATAGTCTTATATGTTTAAATGACCCCAGGGATCCAGCGGATGTTTACTTTGTCTATGGCTTTATAAGGGGTCTGCTGGAGCAAGTCATTGTGGACTAAACAGAGGTTGCTACCAGAGTCCAACAGTGCAGAGAATTCGCATCTGGCTAATAATAGTAATAGAGACCTTAAAATTGTCTTCCTTTAACATCTTGGGGGAAACTAGCGAGCTGCATACCTGGGCCAGACTGAAAGACATTGTTTGCACAGGTGGGAGGTGACACTCAAGAGCCAGATAACCCAGTTGATCACAGCAAAAGCAGCTGCATTTAATCCACATTATGGTGTTCACACTCTGGCATTTTCTACCTGTGGCACTGGCAACCCTGAAGGTCTGTGCTGGGTGGATCGAAATGGGGTCAAGCCTGGGTAGCCCTGTTGTTTTCAGGTGGCTTGTACTCCCTCTAATCTGTAGGTCAGATCCAGCAGCGAGTGTCTTTCCGTAGCATTTCATCACAAATGCTCTCATCTATCCTTGACAGTACTGCATCAATACCGAGCTTCTCCACACCGCGCTTGAGAGGGTCTCAGTGGATACAGTTTTGAATCAGGTCCACTAAGCCCTTGATCTGTCCTCGTACAGGGCTATCTGGATCAATATACCACAGCCGAAACTGGCGTTCCTTGACCACCAGGTTCACAGTCGAGCGGAGGAGAATCTGTTGCTTTAACCCTAATCATCGAGGGAGATTCTATACGACTTGGAGGACTTCTCCGGTTAAAAATGGGGCCAAAATAGCTGCCCAGGCTACCCTGTGCAACGCATCAATGTTGTCATACGTTCCAAGCAGAATAGGAAACATTGAGGGTCGTCTGAGGGAGCCATCCTCAGCAGCACATTTCGTGTCGTGGCCGCGCCAAGGCAGGGGCAGCTGCCTGAGCGTTATCTTGCTCTGGGTTTTGCTGTACTTCTTGGGGATCCATCGGTGCAAGGACCCCACTCCTGGTACCATGTGATGTGTGAGTCCCTGTCTTGCACCCCAAAACACGATGCTGAGTCTCAGTACTTTAGCAAAAGCAGTTTTATTCTGTATGAAACAGGAACAGCATGGTTATTTATTGTTGCCAAATCTACCACTCTCCGACACAGATACACAGCAATCACAGGTTAGTGGCCAAGTAATACTGAATACCAAATTCTGTGCTGGGAAATTTTTATCTCAAAGCACTGAAATTATTATTTATTTTAATTCATGCAGTTAATCACAAGTCACATTTGGTATGAAGTTCAATGAACTGCTTTACATTTTTTAAATAGCAAAGAATACACGTGACAGTATTCTTTTGCCATCTAGTGAATGACATAACATCATGCTGAAAATAATCGTGACTATTTATTTCTAAACATTTTTTCCACTCTATGGTAACTCATCAATATTCATGAGTGGAGAGGAGCCTCAAAAACATGATGGCAAATGAACATGGCAGTTTTAGAACAAACTGAAATCTAACTATTGCTTGAATCAAAAGATAAGTGATGATGAATTGGTCATCAGATGTTGACATGGAAAGTGAAACTGACATATGATCATGTACTGCATGCCCAAACCACCATGATATACCTAGTAAATTTGGATGCATGAAGCTCCAGCCTGGTGTGACTGTGGCTGTGTGATTAAAAGGCAAAATATTCACAATGAAGTGCAAGGACAAGCAAAATGTTAGCCCCCTAAAGCACTGTTCACAGTGTGTCAATTGTTAAGTGTTCATGTTAAGGGAAATGTGAAAGTTACTAGACCTTGTGCTGTAGTAACCTGCAAGGGGCACATCACACATGTGCATGCAACAGAAATAACATAAGTAAAAAGTGTGCAAAAACACGCACATCTATGGTCCTGATTGCAATGACGGGATGTGCATTGATGAATATCTCTCTATTATAAAAAAAAAAATCTTTGGGAGGGAGACTAGGGAGATGAGACGTGATCTTCTCGGAAAACAATCTGAAGTCCCGCAAGAGACACTTTAACCTGCTCCCAGCTCTTAAAAAAATGACAAGCGACAAGCAAAACACGCATTTCGCCAGCAGCACAAACCCAGCAGATAATCCGTCTGCTACTCCATGTGTGCGTTCAGCCACCCTAACTCCCCACTTTACAACGTAAGTGGCAGAGACACGAAGTGTCAAAAGGACAGTTGATGTACAGGCTTTAAAATAATCGACGTGCAGCGCGACAACAGCAACAGCAGCAGAAAGACAGCATATGATCGCACTGCCTCTCCTTGCATGCATTCAGCCACCCTAACCTCCCTCCCCCCACAATGCAAGTGGCAGACAGACAAAGTGGCAAAAGGACAGCTGCTGTACAGGCTTTGAAATGATCGGGCATAGTGACAAGCAGAACAGGCAGCTCGCCAGTAGCAATAAGCCAGCAGATGATCCGAACACTTCTCGTCAGTGTGTGTTCAGCACCACCCCAGATTCACAATGTGAGCGGTAGAGAAACGAAGCGATAAAAGGACAGCTGCTGTACAGGCTTTAAAATGATCGACGGGCAGCGTGACAGCAACAGTAGAAAGACAGCAGAAGATCCAACGGCATCTCCTTAGCATGTTTTCAGCCGCACCCCCTTGACAACGTGAGCACCGTTATATACGGTCTGTTGAGAAAGAGATTAGACCACGCCCAGGGCCGGAAATAAAGGACAAGTATTGCTTTTTACAACGTCATGTGAGACAAGGCAGTGAGCAATCATTTAAAACAAGTCCATGGACAACTAACCTAGCACTTGTTGGATTGCTTTTAGCAGACACGCATCATGTGCTCCCAGTTAAAACACCACACAAGCGACAAGCAAAACATGCAGCTCGCCAGCAGCAGAAAGCCAGCAGATGATCCGACCGCTTCTCCTTAGCATGAGTTCAGCCACCCTACTTTCCCACCCCTCACAACACGAGTGGCAGAGACACGAAGTAGCAAAAAGACAGCTGCTGTACAGGCTTTGAAATGATCGGGCAGCAAGACAAGCAGAACAGGCAGCTTGCCAGCAGTAGAAAGACAGCAGATGATCTGATGGCATCTCCATAGCGTGCATTCAGCCGCACCCCCTTCACAACGCAAGCAGCATTATACGTCCTGAGAGAAAGAGATGCAACCGCTCCCGGGGCCGGAAATAAAGGACAAGTATTGTTTTTACAAAACTTTTAAAGTAAAAGTGAAAATAATGCATATGTAACAATTCCCATGAAAATAACAATCTCTTTAAATTGTATATTCGGTAAACCAAACCAGGGATGCGCGAGCGAAGCCCCCTAGTTTCAAAATAAGAACGTGCACTAAACCTGCATCGGTAGCAGCCATGGAAACTAGAAATACCTTTTCTACTGTATTTATGTTAACGTTTTGGTATTTTCATGTTTCTATTGTACATAACATTTTTTGATGTTGAAAAAAAAATCAGCACTTTCAACACTTACACATTCTCATTTCTTTTTATATCCCCTAAATGGTTTGCTAAATTTTGAATATTTGAAAGTCAGCAGGTGATAGTACAGGATCAAATGTATTGTGAATAGTGTTACAAGGCTGCAGCTTTCATAGCTTTATTAAAACTATTAACATGAAGGGTAATATGCAACAGACAAAAGCATGCTAAACAAGATAGATTACTTAAGCCATATGCTAAGCCCTAACATCCACTTTTCTCTCCTATACACTTCACAATTTTTGACACTCTCTATTCTCCACGTCAAAACCTGCAAGAAACTCTGTATGTTTTTGTTTGTGCAAGGCCTCATATCAACCTGTACCAGCTCTCTCTGCTTGGCAGCAGGACCTTCCTTTAACACCTTCACTTTCCTGAAAATCTATTTTTAGTAGTATTTTAATTTCATCTAAGAAACCCGATCTTCAAAACATTCAATTTAGGATTGTTCATCGCACTTATTTTACTCCCTGAAAGCATTTGCCATTGTCTATCCACTTATTCTAATTGTCCATTTTACCAGGTGTGCATCCCAGGTAATTTTTTACATATGTTTTGGGAGTGGCCTGCAGTCTCAGCTTTGTGGTTGTTTATTGATAAATTTCTTTTGGTTTTTTTAAACTAACTTCAGTTCCCTTCCTCAAAATTGTCTCTTACTGGACCTCTCGCCTCTCTCTCTCCTCTTCTATTCAGCAGAGGCTATTTTTCTTAAACACAAAAGCTGCAAAGACATCCTTAGCATCGCGCTGGACATTTGGTGTTTCTATCTCCTTTGCATCTTGACAAACCTCAGTGTCACTCTCCTAGAACCCTCATTGAGAGAAAATCAATGGTCATCCTTTCATATAGTACAAAAGTGGAAATTCTGTGTTGCCGATTAACCAGTGGTTGCTGCTGCCATTTTCCTCTTCCTGCTTTTTAAATCTCGTCTTAGTGGGGTTTGGCATTTGAGCTGCATTTCCTTTCTAATGCTTAAGCCATTTTCTTTTTAACAAGGCAAATTTTGTGGGTGGGTGAGGTAGTATTTTTACGGTTATTATTATTGTCTTTACAATTGCTTTCTTTTGACTTTTAATTTTATGAGAAACCTGGTGGTGATCTTATTTCTGCTATTAGTACTGAAAATATGAGTAAATATTTGATCAAAAAAATTAAAAAGGGCTCTACAATAGTTAAATCCTTTCTCTCTTACAAAGCTACTTAAAGTACTTTGAAAGGTAGATATTTAATTAACAGGTAATTTAGCAAAATTACAACTGATCTTACATCCAAATAATCATGTTTGTTAACTGCCAAATCAAGGACAGTTTGGTTACTGTCATAACATATTAAAGGTAATAACACTTTTCTATTTCTGATTTATGTTTTAGAAAGTTATTTGATAAAGGACTAGTGTCTAAAAGTTATACAACTGACTTGGAGTTTTCTTCTTCTGTTTTCTTGCAGTAAAATACTCATAATAGTTGCATTGTTCATCAACATTATTGGATGCATTGAAGATGACTATTTTAATAAAGAAATCAATGTTAACTGAAAAGTATATGCTAAATATATAATGCATTTTATCACAGGTTACATAAAGAATTACAGTAGAGTCCCGCTAATCCGAACCCCGCTAATCCAAACAGGACTAGGGGGAAAAATACAGTAATTTTTATAAAATTTCTGAACTGGGAAAAGTAAAGAAAACAAGTTTTTTCAAGTTATGTCGATGCGTTTAATGTACATTTAAGAAACTTGTAATTTTTCAATTTCGCTGTCTAACTAAAAATCCAAAATACAGCCTTACTTCAAATTGAAACAAGTTCGAATTTACTCACATATGTAGAATCCATGTTCTGTACAGCATTTACACAAAATGTAAAAAGCAAACCATTATCTAAGAGATAAAGTCAGTGATCTTCTTCTGGCCTTAGCGAACTAAAAGCGGCTTGAAGAAGCAATGTTTATAACGCCGCATAAACATAACATCTGTTGGGGTTGCATCGGCATGTTGCTCAACGTAGCGCAAAGCGAGATCAAGGGCACTGGCTGCGGCAGTGTGTGGAACAACATCAGTCGGCGAGTCCCCTTCCTCCTCACTGTCGTCTGCGTCGAGATAAGCTGACGTTCCCTGCACAGCTGCCACAATGTTATCATCTGTGTATTCTTCATGGCCACAGTCGTCAACGGCCGTCCACTCTTCCACGCACTCTTCTTCTGCATTTTCACAACCTGGCATTCTTTTCACCAATTGAAGAAGTTCGCAATTTTCTTTTGTCGGGGGGGAAAACTGTTTGGACAAACTCTAGCTCAGGCCAGAGATTTTTCCAAGACTTCTGTAAGGATTCCTTGTGTGTGTTTTCTCAAGCTTCAGCAACCCAGTAAATAACATCTTTGATGTTAATTTTCTTGAGTTTATCCAAAATTGTTAGCTCTTCATTATCTTCAAGTAGGCTACTGAAGAAGCATTTTCTATAATTCTGTTTCAAAGCCTGCAAAACCCCTTGGTCCATTGGCTGCAAAATCGATGTGACATTTGGTGGGAGAAAAATAGCCTTGATATCATGCAAACAACTTGCATTTCTTCTGGATGTGACGGAGCATTGATTTTAAGTAACAAAGCACGAGGAGGCAATCCATTTTCTTTGTTAAACGCCTTTACTTTTGGCACAAATTGCTTGTCAAACCATTCTTGGAACAAGGCATGATCCATCCAAGCTTTCTTTTGATTTCTGTAAAAAACAGGGAGAGAGTTCATGTTCTTAAAACAGCGTGGTTTTGCCGATTTGCCAATAACCATTAGTGGAAGCTTATTTGTGGCAGAAGCATTGCTGCAGGCCAACACAGTTAGGCACTGTTTATCCATTTTAAACCCTGGTGCAGATCGTTCCTCTTGTGATGCAAGACTTTTGGTAGGCAATGCTTTAAAGTTAAGTCCTGTCTCATCTGCGTTGTAAACTTGCTGGGGCGAGTAGGAAAAAATGATGCAGTTGAACTCCTCAAGGTATTCAACAGCTGCTTTGTTGTCCGCTGACAATTTCTCCCCAGTTATTGTAAGCTGCCTGATTCCGTGTCTTTTCTTCCATCGGTCTAAGAAACCACAACTAGCCGTAAATGATACGTCACCGTCCATGAGCTTGTTCAATTGAAGCGCCTTTTCTTGAATTAGAGGGCCAGTGATAGGGATTCCTTTCTGTCTTTCTTGTGTAAACCATAAGAAAAGTGCTTCGTCCAATTTTTCGTAAGAAGACACTGTCGTCTTGCTACGTTTTTCAATCATTTTTTCACTTGTGGTAGCGCAAAACTGCTCAATTTTACCTCTGTTCTTTTTCCAATCGGAAATTGTTGCTTTCCCGACACCAAATTCCTTCGATAACTGAGTGGCACTTTCACCTTTGTCAAGTCTTTTCAACACTTCCAGTTTTTCTTTTAATGTACACAAGTTATGTTTACGTTTGCTTGCCATGATGATTAACAGCAGGGACAAGCACAGAATGTAAAGAAACCACACTACACACCACTCGCAAGGACTCACAAAACACAGGGCAAGTGCGCGCACGAACAATAACATTGCACAAAACACATCACTCAGCAGTAGCAGGTGGCACACTGACTTAGTGACTCATAGTTTGGGAATGGAAATCAAGAGGAATGCGTAGGTCTAGGTCACTGCCCTTCCGCTACTACTCACGTACCGCCCGTCATATCGATTTTACCTCCGATCACAGTCACACTACAGTGCAGTTTAAATAGCAGTGTACTAGAATACGTAATTTCTTACCTTTAATTCTTGACACATCAGGCGCTTAATCGCCTCATAAAGTCAATATATGGCATTATATGACAAAACTCCGCTAATGAATTTTCGCTAATTCGAACAGGGTTCGGTCCCAATTAGTTCGGATTAGCGGGACTCTACTGTATTTTGGTGAGTAAACAAATTCACTTTTTTGCATAAATTTTGTATTCATTTTTAAAGAAAAAAGTGTTACCAGCAAATGAGAAACATTCACATTTCCACAACAGAAGAAAGGAAAGATATGTCGTTAAATAACTGTAATCTTTATAGGTCACCAACTGAAATCTGTATATCTCCCCCAGCTATTTTCTGCAAAAAAGTCATCACAATTAAGATGACTTAAGTAAGAATGCAATACAATTGTTTAGGAGCAATTTTATAATGAAGGCAGTGATACAATTAACAGGAAGTGGCAAGCTGATAGAGAAACAGAATCTCGAATTTAAAACATCCTAGCCACTAAACTGTCTACATTTTAATTTCTATCATTTCTTTTGGGTTAAGGGAATATCTTAAATACAGCACATATAAACTGACAATGTATACCGAGTTTTTGAGAGAAAAATAGTCATAAAGAGGACAGAAAGGATATAAAATATGGGAAAAGTAAATGTACAAGTCTTAGTTGAGTATACACTTAGATAAACGCTAGAAAGTCAAATTAAACAAAATTGAACTGGAATATCTACAATGAAATACTGATTAAAATCTTACCTAATATATGAAGTTAAACCAAAAGTTAAAAGCTTTTTGAAACTTATTCAGTAACTGCAATGGACAGAAGTGGATGCAATACATTATGTTCACAATGGCTTATGGGTATTTCAAATATGCATGGCACAGCAGCCTACTGTTAGTCTAGCAGAAGGCAAGGTCAAATAAACATGAATGCTTCACTGTGTGATTGCACCATTATGGAACAACAGGCTGCAGTGAGATGTTTTCGGGCAGAGGGAGTGAAACATGCTAAAATTCACCGTATTTTAGTAAGTAAACAAAACAATCATCATATAAAACCTAATGAAACTTTGTGCAGCTGGGAAAGATGGGTCAGTGTTATTGCAAACATTGTGGAAAATTACCTTTAATTCAGACCTGGTTATTTGAAGTTTCTTCATAGGATAAAACCAACATAATTACCTTAGTATAGAATACATAAAAATTAACCTGTATTTTCAAAATTTTCTAATAAGGTCACAAATACACCATTGGAATGCCATAACCTTTGAAATGTAATATACAGGGTGTCCATAAAGTTCGTGTACAATTTAAAATAGTTGTAACTTTGTAAGTATATGTGATAGAAAAAAATCATAAAAAGGATTAGAAAGCTTGATGTATCTAGTTTATTTTTTGTCTTTAGAAGTTTTATTTTTGCTGTATTTGGGGAAACTGAAAATCCACACGAATCTGTTGAACATGAAAGATATTCTCCCAAAGTTAATATGTGGTGTGCTTTGGGGAAAAAATCGAGTCATAGCGTCATTCTTTTTTGAAGGGCATGTTGTTAATGCTGAAATGCTGCAAAATTACTTTATTCCTCAATTTGAACAATTAGGACTGATAGAGAATAAAGTGTTTCAACAAGATGGTGCTCCTTGTCACTTTGCTTTGCATGTTACACAGTTTCTACATAAGAAATTCCCTAACAAATGGATTAAAAGAGGTGGACCATTTTCTTGGCCCGATGTTCTCCAGATTTGACCCCACTGGATTTTTTTTATGGGGACATGTGAAAAGTAATGTTTATTCAACCAAATTTTTAGAAGACTTGCAAGCTAGGATAACTGATGTGATTGCTGGTATTACTGAAAATCACCTTGAAAATGTTTTCTGAGAACTACAGAATCGTATTATCCTTTGTATTAGTAATGATAGTGGACATGTTGAAAATTAACAAGAACAATAAAAAATGTAAGTGTTTCTTCTTTCTATTCCTTTTTACAGATTCTTTCTATCACATTTACTTATAAAGTTGCAACTATTTTAAATTGCACACAGACTTTATGGACACCCTGTATTAAAAACACACCAATATGAAAATGTATTACTCCTTTTTAAACTTTAGCACAAATCCTTACATATTTTTTTATTTCACAAGTCTGAAGTATATGATGCTAGCATAACAAGTATCCACTTACTCCTTTTCCAGATTAAAAGGGATTCAATTCCAATTTAACTAATAATGAAACTAAAAAGAAGGAAAACATAAAAGAAATGTGGAATGACAAGCTCTCACTCTGCTACTCCAAATAAGGATTTCAGTATCCCTTACCTTTTTTTATTTACCAATTTGGCATATTTGTAGTTTTTTGGCTCACCCATTTTCTCTCTCTCTCTCCCTCTTTATCAACTAACACTCAAGTCATGGAAAACGTAAACTGACTGTCGTCAGCGTGTCTGACTCAGGAAGTGCGCTGTGGATAAGACTGCCATGTGGCAGGATGTTATGGAATTCTAATTAGTGCAATCCATCTGTCATCAGTGAAGCGCTTTCACTGCTAAAGTTGAGCAGCTTTGAGGAACTCGGCCTGTAATTCTTAAGAGGATCATTGGAGCCCCCTACAGCACAGGGCAGCAACAAGCAATAATAGAGAGTATGGTGTCATAATAAACTTGTGTCATAAAAAGTGCAATAGATGGGGCAATGACTAATGCCATTCACAGAGTAATACAGATGATCTGCATAAACAGTAGTACCTGCATTAGTTTATCCAGATGAGATTTAGGGACAGAATAATCTTTTTTTGTGGTAGGTGGGGTCTGACTGGTGACAAGAAAGTAGCCTGGGAATTTAGCCTGTGTTTTCTAAAGTATGATATGAGCATCATGGACAAACTAATTTATCATATGTGCATATATCCCATTTATCCACTATATTTTCCATTAAGCAACATTAAAATACTGATTAAATTTGGTAAAAACAAAATCAAAATTCAAGCATTAATTGATACAGTAAGTGTCATATGAATTATTAAATGCCAAGATTATTTCTTTTGCAGATCTCAGTTACAAAGATTCTTTTACAGCTTTTTTGTAATAAACCTTTCCAAATTCGGTTTACAATTACTTTGTGTAGTTTAATATTTGCAGTTCTGTTATTTCTATTTTTATAGCAAATGGGAGAAGCAAAGCAAAATGACACCTTTTATTGGCTAAACTAAAAAGATTACAATATGCAAGCTTTGAAGACAACTCAGGTCCCTTCTTCAGGCAGGCTAACTCGGTACAACACCCTAAATACTTATAAATATGACAAATTTTAGCTGGTTAATAACATTGAATGAAAAACAACATTTAATGGGTATATCAAGCTTGTGAAAAGGTTATAAACTATTGTTGCTTTACCTTTACAAAACTCACTTTTGTTATATTTTCCTCCACTTTACACCTACTTCTGTGAAATTAAACATCTCAATTGAATATCAATCCATTATTTAAAAATTCTTTTAAAAACAGTCTTTGTTGTCTTACTTTCATGAAACCTAACCTAACTAATCAGATGTTTAACAGTTTATAGCAGTTGTCTAATACCAAACTGCCCATAGAATTGAGACTGACCTTAACTGCTGATTACCCATATTTGGAATCTTTCAGTTGCTCTGTTACTGTTCACATACAGTATGTATTATGTGTTTTTGACAAAACTTTGACATTTTAGTTATAAAACCACATAAATTTAATACTTGTCCATTCATTTTAAGAAATGAAGCAAGCTGTTTTACCATCCACACTAAATATGCCATTCTGCGATTCTGTGCCGTTGGTAATATATTAGTCCAGCCACTTGGTAGAGGATGCCCCTGCAGCTAGGGTAGACCCAAATGTCCCCATCATCAGACTGCCACAAAAAAATTATTTTCATTTTGAAAAACAAAAATATATATTTTGTGCGAAACAAAGCAGTTTAAAAACTGTGTGTTGCATCATGTGATGTTAAAAAATTTGTGGGGAAAAAAAAAATGTTATCAGTGTACAGAAATTTTTTTACAAACAGGACTGAAAATCAGTGGTTCAGGAGCACTTCACAATCTCAGTAGGGCTAAGTGCATGTCTGGGTACAAGTTTGGAGGGTCTAGATGATAAAGTAGTGGGAGCTAACAAGCAACAACTGAGAGCACATCCTTTAAAATCAGGAGGTTTCAAGAAAGACAAAAAGAATAAATCAGAACCCCAATCAGGTGATATTGCTTACCCATATGGAGCATTTTCTTAGTGAGTCTAATGGATTGCTTATAACATGATACTAATAGTGTTTGGTGTGGGAACAGTATAAGCCAACCACATCTTGTTCCCAGTTCTTGTTAGTTCTGGAACAATTTCCTGTCATTCATAAATATGGGAAAATGAAATCATTAGTCTCATTAGGCTCCTAGAACACAGTGTTACCTTTGTCAGTTCTTTAGTATTTGGCTATTATTATGTTGATTCTGTGACAGTGGGTTTCAATTTCCAGATATTAGCAGGAGTGTGCTGGGGCTGACAGGAGATCGGCACACTCTTTAAAAGAAGTTGACTTTTATAGATAGTGTGTAAGTGCATATATGCAAAAAAGGCTTTTCTAACCAACATTTGTTTTAGCATATAGATTGCACATCTGTGTATAATGTAATTTGTACACCTAAGATGTGCATATAATAACTGATAACATTTTCCACATCTACTTTATTGCATACTCCATAGTATCAGTGCAAGATTTCGTAGTTCAAGTCGGTGGGCCTCTTCTTATTACTATAAAGTATGTTGTGTGCTGACCATGAGCCTAAAGACGTGCCATGCGTGCCAAGTGAAATGACCACATCAGCCCCAGTTAGAAATAAATTATCTGAATAAAAATAAGTACATAAAAACAATGGAGTCTCAAAATATTTAATTAATGTTATGTTAATGTTATAGTAGGTTTCCCCCAAATTGCAACAAATTGACCAGGCACACCTTGGTTTAATTTAATATTGTCTACAAAATAACAATTTTAATAGCTTTAAACTTCAGAGGAGAGGAAGATGGGTTTAAAACAAGTTAATATTTTTAAGGGTGGAGGCTTTTTTTAATCTATGCTGTTGGGGTTGGTCCACAAATTTTATGCTATGCTAGTGAGAGCACCCTGCCTATTGGTTCAAAGCAGCACTATAAGCTGACACATAAAAATGACATGCAAAAGTAGACATTTAGACAGATATCCTCATAAATTGTAATTTGGGATAGAAACAAAGGACAGCTCATCTCACTGCCATTAAAAATTAGCCTCAGCAGTCACTAGACATGGATCACTGGAAATCACATACCAATGAACTGTATAAACACCAACAAATAAGTAAAACAATTTAGAACCAACAGTACATAATTTTCAAAAGTGAAACAGAGAAAAGGAAATACCTCAAGATGTATAGCTATAAGACTAAAGACCAGCCAAGATGTCAACATAAGCATACACTGAACTACAGTTGTTTAATATATAGGTAGCAGGCTAGTTCATTAGTCTCATTAAGGCTTTGGGGTGATAATGTATTGCATTTAAATATCTAGTCTGCTTCATCCTGTAAGAAACAATTGTTAAAATCTGCAATCCTAACAGAGTGTAACTACGAGTGGAAGTCAAAACGTTCCCGGAATTGTCATCAAGTTCATGTGCAAATTGGGAAAATCAGCTTCAGAAACGAAGCTGATTAAAGATGCATTATGTATGCATTATGTTTAAAGAGCACGTTGGTTTTTGTACACAGCAAAACCACCACAGCTAAATTAACAGATACAGTGGGATGCAAAAGTTTGGGCAACCTTGTTAATAGTCATTATTTTCCTGTATAAATCGTTGATTGTTACGATAAAAAATGTCAGTTGAATATATCATATAGGAGACACACACAGTGATATTTGAGAAGTGAAATGAAGTTTATTGGATTTACAGAAAGTGTGCAATAATTGTTCAAACAAAAACAGGCAGGTGCATAAATTTCGGCACCACAAAAAAGAAATGAAATCAATATTTAGTAGATCCACCTTTTGCAGAAATTACAGCCTCTAAACGCTTCCTGTAGGTTCCAATGAGAGTCTGGATTGTGGTTGAAGGTATTTTGGACCATTCCTCTTTACAAAACATCTCTAGTTCATTCAGGTTTGATGGCTTCCGAGCATGGACAGCTGTCTTTAGCTCACACCACAGATTTTCAATTATATTCAGGTCTGGGGACTGAGATGGCCATTCCAGAACATTGTACTTATTCCTCTGCATGAATGCCTTAGTGGATTTTGAGCAGTTTTTCGGGTCGTTGTCTTGTTGAAAGATCCAGCCCTGGCGCAGCTTCAGCTTTGTCACTGATTCCTGGACATTGGTCTCCAGAATCTGCTGATACTGAGTGGAATCCATGCGTCCCTCAACTTTGACAAGATTCCCAGTCCCTGCACTGGCCACACAGCCCCACAGCATGATGGAACAACCACCATATTTTATTGTAGGTAGCAGATGTTTTTCTTGGAATGCTGTGTTCTTTTTCCTCCATGCATAACGCCCCTTGTTATGCCCAAATAACTCAATTTTAGTTTCATCAGTCCACAGCACCTTATTCCAAAATGAAGCTGGCTTGTCCAAATGTGCTTGAGCATACCTCAAGCGGCTCTGTTTGTGCTGTGGGCGGAGAAAAGGCTTCCTCTGCATCACTCTGCATACAGCATCTCCTTGTGTAAAGTCGCCAAATGGTTGAGCGATGCACAGTGACTCCATCTGCTGCAAGATGATGTTGTAGGTCTTTGGTGCTGGTCTGTGGGTTGACTCTGACTGTTCTCACCATTAAATCGCTTCTGTCTATCCGAAATCTTTCTTGGTCTGCCACTTCGAGCCTTAACTTGAACTGAGCCTGTGGTCTTCCATTTCCTCAATATGTTCCTAAATGTGGAAACAGGCAGCTTAAATCTCTGGGACAGCTTTCTGTATCCTTCCCCTAAACCATGATGGTGAACAATCTTTGTCTTCATGTCATTTGAGAGTTGTTTTGTGACCCCCATGTTGCTACTCTTCAGAGAAAATTAAAGGAGGAGGGAAACTTACAATTGACCCCCTTAAATACTCTTTCTCATTATAGGATTCACCTGTGTATGTAGGTCAGGGGTCACTGAGCTTATCAAGCCAATTTGAGTTCCAATAATTAGTTCTAAAAGTTTTGGAATCAATAAAATGACAACAGTGCCCAAATTTATGCACCTTTATTGCACACTTTCTGTAAATCCAATAAACTTCATTTCACTTCTCAAATATCACTGTGTGTGTCTCCTATATGATATATTTAACTGACATTTTTTATCGTAACAACCAACGATTTATACAGGAAAATAATGACTATTAACAAGGTTGCCCAAACTTTTGCATCCCATTGTATGAAAACAGCAGTGCCTTATACAATTTACTTGTTAATTTAACACTACAGGATTGAATTTAACACAAGGATTAAATTAATACTGGCGATTCATGTAAATAAATAATGAAAAGCTTCACATACGTTTAATGTCACTCTGCAACTTGTTCACTTTTGTTGGTTAGTGTTACTTTCCATTGCAGAAACTTTGTTCAGTCTCTTGAACACACTGTGTTATGGCTTGAAGTTCCAGCTGCCATTAACACATGCACATTTGGGTGAAGTACTATCTCTATGGTGTCCTGCAGCACTTACGTGTTCGCTTTACCGAAAAAAAAAGATCAGAGTACCACTCATAATTCATAAAATCAGTTCAGTGGGATCTGAGTGCTTCCATGCGGACAGACAAACATGACACTTACACAAAAAACACTAAAAACAAATGTTAATATACAATATTTTGTTCTACCTGTACACATCTGCAAAATGTAATTTGTAAAATGTTATTGCAGCAAAGCTTTTGAATAATTACATTACATAATTACATTATGGAAGGCAATCTGCCATTCCACTGGTTACATCAGAATGTTATGATATATTAAAAATATTCTGGGTCCTAGAAATATAGTATGTTTGCATCAAATGATTTTTTAGATAAACTATCAGTATTTTTTGCTGCTGTGCGACTGTGAATTATGTATTTATGGCTTATGGCAGTGTTCTTTAATATACACACATGATGGAGTAACATAGCTAATGCAACCCTTTAAAATACAGTGCGTCTCACAAAAAATGGCTTCACTTCAAGTACAAAACAATGGCATCTCTACTTGAGAAAAACATACAAAATTGTCTGTGACTGCTAAAACATATTAAATCCAGTCAAATGTGCTTTCACTTGGCAGCTGTGCCTTTGGTTTGAACCAGGTTTTGATTTACCAATGAAAACCTGCTACTTGCTATAACCCACCCACTCAACTTGGATGTATAAAAATTAGTTTAGGTGAAGGTGTATTAGGTACAAAGTGTATTTAACTGTTGTGTGCAGTATCAATGAATAAATAAATGAAGAAATGAAAAATATAAAAAAATAAGCAACAAAAACATTTTTAGTGACATAATTTTTTGTACTCATACTGCTTTGTTCTTATGTACCGTCATATTTCACAATGTATTTGTTTGCATGATTACTGTAATTTTGCCCTAACTATTCTTCCAAAGAAAACTGCTCTGTTCTCTAACTTACTTTTAAATACATTAAGGTACCATAAGTCTTCACTCTTAGTATCTCACAAGTGAAAGAACTGAATGATCTTGGCAAAGATCATTGGTACAGTATTTTCTCATTATTAGTGCAACAGTGCAGATAAACTGTTAATGTTTAAGAACATTAGAACATGAGAACAATTACAGACTCAATCCACTGTACTAATTCTCTTCATAATCTTAAACACTTTAATCATGCCACCTCTTAATCTTCTTTTGCTTAAAAGAAGAGCACACCTCTTTTAACCTTCCTTCATAATTCATCTCCTGTAGCCCTGGAATGTGCCTAGTCGCTCTTCTCTGGACCTTTTCTAGCGCTGCTATATTCTTTTTGTAGCCTGGAGACCAAAACTGCACACAGTACTCCACATGAAGCCTCACCAGTATATTGTAAAACTTGAACATAACCTCCTTGGACTTGTAATCCACACATCGTGCTATATAAGCTAAAATTTTGCTTGCCTTCTGACCACTGGAAGTTGATAGCGTAAAGTCCACTACAACTCCTAAATTCTTTTCATAAGGTGTACTCTCAATTTTCAGACCTACCATTGTGCATTTAAACCCAACAGTTTTACTTCTAATACATAATACTTTGCATTTACTGACATTAGATTTAATTTGCCACAAAACAGTCTAAACTCCCGTACTGGCCATGTGCTGCTCAATCTTATCCTCAATAATTAATTCCATTAATTTTCTTGTGATGCACGTTACGTTTTCTCACTTAGAGTTGTTTGGATCAGCCTGGTCACCCTTTTTATATAATGGGATATGTGCGATTTTTCAGTCCTTTGGAAACTTTCTAGTGTGCAGTGACGTCCTAAAAATACAATGCATCCGGAAAGTATTCACAGCACATCACTTTTTCCACATTTTGTTATGTTACAGCCTTATTCCAAAATGAACTAAATTCATTTTTTTCCTCAGAATTCTACACACAACACCTCATAATGACAACATGAAAAAAGTTTACTTGAGATTTTTGCAAATTTATTAAAAATAAAAAAATTGAGAAAGCACATGTACATAAGTATTCACAGCCTTTGCCGTCAAGCTCAAAATTGAGCTCAGGTGCATCCTGTTTCCCCTGATCATCCTTGAGATGTTTCTGCAGCTTAATTGGAGTCCACCTGTGGTAAATTCAGTTGATTGGACATGATATGGAAAGGCACACACCTGTCTATATTAGGTCCCACAGTTGACAGTTCATGTCAGAGCACAAACCAAGCATGAAGTCAAAGGAATTGTCTGTAGACCTACGAGACAGGATTGTCTCGAGGCGCACATCTGGAGAAGGTAACAGAAAAATTTCTGCTGCTTTGAAGGTCCCAATGAGCACAGCGGCCTCCATCATCCATAAGTGGAAGAAGTCTGAAACCACCAGGACTCTCCCTAGAGCTGGCCCACCACCTAAACTGAGCGATTGGGGGAGAAGGGCCTTAGTCAGGGAAGTGACCAAGAGCCCGATGGTCACTCTGTCAGAGCTCCAGAGGTCCTCTGTGGAGAGAGGTGAACCTTCCAGAAGGACAACTAACTCTGCAGCAATCCACGAATAAGGCCTGTATTGAAGAGTGGCCAGACGGAAGCCACTCCTTCGTAAAAGGCACATGGCAGCCCGCCTGGAGTTTGCCAAAAGGCACCTGAAGGACTCTCAGACCATGAGAAACAAAATTCTCTGATCTGATGAGACAAAGATTGAACTCTTTTGTGTGAATGTCAGACATCACATTTGGAGGAAACCAGGCACCACTCATCACAGGCCAATGCCACCCCTACAGGGAAGCATGGTGGTGGCAGCATCATGCTGTGGGGATGTTTTTCAGCTGCAGGAACTGGGAGGCTAGTCAGGATAAAGGGAAAGATGACTGCAGCAATGTACAGAGACATCCTGGATGAAAACCTGCTCCAGAGCGCTTTTGACCTCAGATTGGGGTTACGGTTCATCTTTCAGCAGGACAACGACCCTAAGCACACAACCAAGATATCAAAGGAGTGGCTTCAGGACAACTCCGTGAATGTCCTTGAGTGGCCCAGCCAGAGCCCAGACTTCAATCCGATTGAACATCTCTGGAGAGATCTTAAAATGGCTGTGCACCGACACTTCCCATCCAACCTGATGGAGCTTGAGAAGTGCTGCAAAGAGGAATGGTCGAAACTGGCCAAGGATAGGTGTGCCAAGCTTGTGGCATCATATTCAAAAAAGACTTGAGGCTGTAATTGCTGCCAAAGGTGCATCGACAAAGTAATGAACAAAGGTTGGAAATACTTATGTACATGTGATTTCTCATTTTTTTTTTATTTTTAATAAGTTTGCAAAAACCTCAAGTAAACTTTTTTCATGTTGTCATTATGGGGTGTTGTGTGTAGAAGAATTCTGAGCAAAAAAATGAATTTAATCCATTTTGGAATAAGCTTGTAACATAACAAAATGTGGAAAAAGTGATGCATTGTGAATACTTTCTGGATGGACTGTATGTTTCAATGATTTATATATATATATACTTGTTAGCCTCCTTATGAACTTGAGGGTAAATATTATCTGGTCCTGATGATTTGTTTGATTTCAGCCTATTTAATCTGAGCAGTATTTCTCCCTCTACAATTTCTAAATCACTCAAAACCTCCTTAGTAGTCCCATTTACCTATGAGAGGTTATCTACTTGCTCACTTGTGAAGACCTCAGAAAAATGCAAGTTTAGAGCATACACTATTTCACTGTCTGTATCTTTTAATTCTCCATTTATATTCTTGATGCACTTCACATCCTCACTGACAGTTGTTTAACCACTAAAATACTGAAAGAATCTCTTAGGGTCGTTTGCCTTATTTGCTATATTCCTCTGTAGCTGTCTTTTAGCCTCCCTAATATCATTCTTAACGGTTGCCCTCATGTACTAAGTATGAAGCCCTCATGCCTAAGTATGAACAATTGCTAACTGAATATTTATGAGAGAGATATTTCATAAGTGTCAGTTTCAGCATGTTCAATAAGCAATGAGCCTCAATGTCAACCCCACTTTGCAACACTTGTGTGAGTGTTTATCAGGGAGTGACTGAGGTAATAGTACCTAAAAAAAGTGAAGCAAAAGAAGCACTGTATATAATTAGATGGCTTGGAAATATCCTTAATGAATTTAAGAAATACTAATTATTTACTAATTTGTCCCCTCCAATTAGATATTCATTATCAACTGTTTAGTGAAGCACTGTAAAAATTAAAGTATTGTTTATAAGAAAAACACACGTGCACACTGTTGAAATGGAAAAGAAATGGCAGAGTATATACTATAAATTCTGCTAAGTAGACCGACTGATTACTTATGAACACATCCATTTATTTTGACACCAATATTATAAGTAACTTTTATTAAATTTAAACTGTCCTGAAGCATATATCTGAACCATCACAGTGGCTTGAACTATGTTTTTATGGAGTGAGATAACTATGTTAAGGGTGATGCTAAGTAAACTTATTAAACTTGTTGCATGGACTGAGCTTGTGTGGTTACTAATACTGTATCTGAAACAGGCTATTCTGCAAAATATAACAATTGAGATCCCATGAGCTGCTGCTTTCAACTAAACTGTTAGCTCTTTGTATTGGAATAAAGCAACATTTTCAAAAATCTGTGTAATTTTTTTCTCAACATGCTTATAGTTATGCTCTTATGTTTTCAATAAAATACTTATTTGAAACTAACAACTTGGATCTATTCTTATACCTCTCGTAATTTACATACAGTACTATCAACAAGTATTTGCAACTTCCTTTTTCTGTTATTTCAAACTTTCTGGGATGGGATAGCAGGTTGTTTGCTGCTTTTACTGATCGACACATTTACAAAACAAAAGACGCTGATTGAGAGGTACGACGGGATTTAAGGTGGGCCAGGATTACAAGTTTTTTCATAGGCTTCGGTAATTCTAGTGTTAATTGGAAGATTACGGAAATTAAGGTGTCGGTTTAGACATAATGGGGTCCTGAGCAAGTTGGCAGAGGATTGGTTAATTTAGAGACAGCTGTAGTATAAAATATGGGTGGCAGGTGCACCTGTTCCTTTCCATATCTATAGGGCAGCCACAGCATTAAAACCATTGACAGGTGAAGTGAATAACATTAATTATCTCGTAACAATGGCACCTGTCAAATTAGGCAGCAAGTGAACACAGTGTTTATGAAGGTGATGTGTTGGATGCTGGAAAGATGGGCAAGAGTAACGATATGAGCAACTCTGACAAGGGCCAAATTGTGATCTCCATAATGCCAGATCTTATGGAGTGTTCTCAGTATGCAGTGGTTAGTACCTAATAAAAGTGCACCAAGAACAGACAACCTGTGAACCAGCGACACAATTCCTGAAATGGAATAATGCTGGCAATTACAGAAAGGTGTCAGAGCACACAGTGCAATGGAGCTTGCTACATATGGAGCTTTAAAGAGGCAGGGTGGTCACAGTGCTCATGCTGACCCCTGTCTACTGCCAAAAGTGGCTGCAATGGGCATATGAGCGGTAGAACTTGGCCATGGAGCAAACAAAGAAAGTGGCCTCTTCTGAATGATGTTTTGGTTTAGATCATAAGGGCAACCGCGTGTGTGCATGATATTTACCTGTGGAAGAAATAGTAGTGGGATGCACTATGGGAAGAATGGAAGCCAATGGAGGCAGTATGACATTTTAGGCAATGCTCTGCCAGGAAACCTTGGGTCCTGGCATTCATGTGGATGTTGCTTTGACACATACAACCTACCTAACTTCTGTTGTACACCACGTACACCCCTTCATGACAATGCTATTCCCTGACGGCAGTGGCCACTTTCAGCAGAATAACGCATACTGCCACAATGCAAAGATTTTTCTGGAATGGTTTGAGGAGGAGGTTAGGAGCACACGCTGATACAGAGGATCATGTCAAAAAGTTCAAGGCATTGACCTAGTTCCCAAATTCCTCAGATCTCGTTTCTATGGGATGTGCTGGAAAAACAAGTCTGAACCATGGAGTCCTAAAAGTGCAACTTACAAGATTTAAAAGAATCTGCTGCTAAAATATTTGTGCCAGATAGCAAAGATCACTGTCAGAGATCTTGTGGAGTCTATGCCTCAATGTGTCAGAGCTGTTTTGGCAGTACCTGGGGGTGTACAAAATATTGGGCAGATGGTTTTAAGGCTGTGGTTGATCATTGAATGAGTGACTAAATTCTATTCTGTGACTGAAATATTGATTGAGAGGACATTTTCACCTTGTTGCCTAAGATCCTCTAAAGGCATATTAGGAAATATCTGATAAAGTTAAGGATTACAACAACTGTATATCCTCCTCATTACTAGCTAAAATACATGCAAGCATACATAGTAATAGAAGATAAGGGAAGTTAAGGAAATTTCTTTTAAAGAAACACTTGATCAAGAGGTGCATACAGAATATAAATATAAAGGTCTCTGAATGTTTGGACTGGATAACTAAATACTGGATAGGTAACAGAGGGTTGGCAAATATGCTTATTATAAAACAGATTAGGAGAGAATAGTGCATCTATCTTTAAGGGTCCCCGGCAGTAGATTCCACATTCCGAGATTCCGAGTATGCAAAGCACAACCAGATTGCTAGTAAATTGATAATTATTGAGGACTGGACTGAAAAGAAGTGCATGTAGTGAGGAACTTCAGTAACATTCCCATTCCAAGACTACATAAGCAGTTGCAGTTTATTTCCTGCAATAGTCTCAAAACATGGATATTTGTAATCCATAAGTAAAAACGGATGTAGGTAATCCTCATAAAGATTGCTTTAGATTTTGTGATGTCATCCTTTAAAAACATTTTTGCATTCCATGTAAGCAAAATTACAAGTGAATCTTTTGAAATAGGACTTTTAAAATAAATAAAAAAACAAATAATTGAAATATCTGATTTAAGCTCCAGAATAAGAGGAAAGTGGTTCAAGATAACATCTGCTAGTATGTAAAAGGTTAAACAAAAAAACAGATTGACAACAATAAAAAAAACAGTAATTTCATGAATGTATCTACAGTATATTAATAAAAGGCAAAGGACTGACTCACTCACTCACTCATCACTAATTCTCCAACTTCCCGTGTAGGTAGAAGGCTGAAATTTGGCAGGCTCATTCCTTACAGCGTACTTACAAAAGTTAGGCAGGTTTAATTTCGAAATTCTACGCGCAACGGTCATAACTGGAACCTACTTATGTACATATATACCGGCCATAGCCTGCAGCTCAGTCACCATGTGAGGCGGAGTTGCATCCCTCATCGTCATGCCTCCCACGTAATTGAGTGCCTGCCCATATAAGGCCAACATCGCAACATCACACGAGATGGCACAAGCACAGCTGAGAACCTTTGATGCAAGTACTCCAAGCGGCTCACGTGAACTGACTGTGAACACAGTACGCAGACAAAAAGCAACGGCTCCAAAGAGCGCTGAATAAAAACGCATTACACAATTGAGAAGGCAGCAAAAGAATATGAAGCAAGTGACGCATACAAGCACATTCATAAGTGCAGCTACTGCGGAAACAAAGCACACGGTGGAAAAAGTCAATGTCCAGCTAAAGAAAGACAGTGTAAAAAAAACCTGTGCATGCAGTGTGTGCTGTCTCAAATAAAGAGGAAGAGAAGCTGTTTATTGCTGCAGTAAGAAAGGAATCTATGAATGAAACTTGTTATCTTTACAACGGTTGACAAACACGGAATGTAACTTGAACACAACACATCCTCCAAATACGAACCTGATTGAAAGAAATAGTGATAATAAAATCCTTGATGACAACAACACTCATAACATTGACAAAATAATTACATTGACAATCATGTTACGTTATTTTTAAAAATGTTTCCTTTACTTTTTCATTACTTCTTTAACACACTACTTCTCCGCTGCGAAGTGCGGATATTTTGCTAGTTTGTTATAAAGTTAAAAAGAATATTGTCTCTTACAGAGGCTGAGAAATATCCATGGACTTAAAAGGATATGATGCCTAGACTTTTCTCTCCCTGGCCACTTCTACTAGCTCTTCCTGGGGAATCCCAAGGCGTTCCCAGGCCAGCCGAGAGACATAGTCTCTCCAGCGTGTCCTGGGTCTTCCCCTGGGCCTCCTCCCAGTTAGACGTGCCCGGAACACCTCACCAGGGTAATGTCCAGGAGGCATCCTGATCAGATGCCTGAGCCACATCATTTGACTCCTCTCAATGCGCAGGAGCAGTGGCTCTACTCTGAGCTCCTCCCGGATAACCGAGCTTCTCACCCTATCTTTAAGGGAAAGCCCAGACACCCTGTGGAGAAAACTCATTTCAGCCGCTTGTATTCGTGATCTCATTCTTTTGGTCACTACCCACAGCTCATGACCATAGGAGAGGGTAGGAACGTAGATCAACTGGTGAACTAAGAGTGTTGCTTTTCGGCTCAGCTCCATTTTCACCATGACAGACCGATGCAGAGTCTGCATCACTGGGGACACCGCACCGATCCGCCTGTCGGTCTCCGCTCCATTCTTCCCTCACTCGTTAACAAGACCCCGAGATACTTCAAGTCCTCCGCTTGGGGCAGGATCTTGCTCCCAACCCTGAGAGGGTACTCCACCCTTTTCCAGCTGTAGACCATGGTCTCAGATTTGGACATGCTGATTCCCATCCCAGCCGCTTCACATTCGGCTGCGAACCAATCCAGTGTGAGCTGAAGATCACGGCCTGACGAAGCAAACAGGACATCATCATCTGCAAAAAGCAGTATCCCAATCCTGAGCCCACCAAACTGGACCCCCTCAACGCCCTGGCTGCGCCTAGAAATTCTGTCCATAAAAGTTATGAACAGAACCAGAAACAAGGGCAGCCCTGGCCCAACTCTCACTGGAAACAGGTTCAACTTTCTGCCGGCAATGAGGACCAAGCTCTGACACCGGATGTACAGGGACCGAACAGCCCTTATCAGGAGGTCCGGTACCCCATATTCCCGGAGCACCCCCCACAGGATTCCCCGAGGGACACGGTCGAACGCCTCCACAAAACACATGTAGACTGGTTGGGCAAACTCCCATGCACCCTCCAGGACCCTGCCAAGGGTGAAGAGCTGGTCCACTGTTCCACGACTAGGACGAAAACCACGCTGTTCCTCCTGAATCCGAGGTTCAGCTATCTGATGTACCCTCCTCTCCAAGACCCCAAATAGACTTTTCCAGGGAGGCTGAGGAGTGTGATCCCTCTGTAGTTGGAGCACACCCTCTGGTCCCCCTTCCTAAAAAGAGGGACCACCACCCCGGTTTGCCAATCCAGAGGCACTGTCCCCGATGTTCATGTAATGTTGCTGAGGCACGTCAACCAAGACAGTCCTATAACATCCAGAGCCTGGAGGAACTCCGGGCGTATCTCATCCACCCCCGGGGCCCTGCCACCAAGGAGTTTTTTGACCACCTTGGTGACGTCAGTCCCAGTGATGGGACAGCCCACCTCTGAATACCCAGGCTCTGCTTCCTCATTGGAAGGTATGTTAGTGGGATTGAGGAGGTCTTTGAAGTACTCCTCCCACCAACCCACAACGTCCCGAGTCGAGGTCGGCAGCGCACCATCCCCACCATACACAGTGTTGACACTGCACTGCTTCCCCCTCCTGAGATGCCAGATGGTGGACCAGAATCTCCTCAAAGCTGTCCGGAAGTCATTCTCCATGGCCTCCCCAAACTCCTCCCATGCCCGAGTTTTTGCCTTGGCAACCACCAAAGGTGCATTCTGCTTAGCCTGCCGGTACCTATCAGCTGCCTCCGGAGTCCCACAGGACAAAAAGGTCCTGTAGGACTCCTTCTTTAGCTTGACTCCATCCCTCACCGGTTCGGGAATTGCCTCCACGACAGGCACCGAACACCTTACGGCCACAGCTCTGGTCAGCTGCCTCAACAATAGAGGCACGGAACATGGCCCATTAGGACTCAATGTCCCCCACCTCCCTCGGGATATAGTCAAAGTTCTGCTGGAGGTGGGAGTTCCAGACTTTGCCAGACTGTCCCAGCAGACCCTCACAATATGTTTGGGCCTACCAGGCCTAACCGGCATCCTTCCCTACCATCGAAGCCAACTCGCCACCAGGTGGTGATCAGTTGATAGCTCCGCCCCTCTCTTCACCCGAGTGTCCAAGACATGTGGCCGCAAGTCTGGTAACACGACCACGAAGTCGATCATCAAACTGAGGCAAAGGGGGTCCTGGTGCCAGGTGCACATATGAACACCCCTATGCCTGAACATGGTGGTCTTTATGGACAATCCCTGACAAGCACAGAAGTCCAATAACAAAACACCACTCGGATTCAGAGCGGGGGTGGGGGGGTGCGGTTGGGTGGTTAATGGGGCATTCCTTCCAATCATGCCCTTCCAGGTCTCACTGTCATGGCCCATGTGAGCACTGACGTCTCCCAGCAAAACGAGAGAGTCCCCAACAGGTGTGCCCTCTAGCACCCCCTCCAGGGACTCCAAAATCAGTGGGTACTCCAGACTGCTGTTTCATGCATACGCGCAAACAACAATTAGGACCCGAGCCCCCACCCGAAGGTGGAGGAAGGCTCCCCTCTCGTCTACTGGGGTGAACCCCAATGAACAGGCTCCAAAGTTGGGGATGCAATAAATATGCCCACACCCGCACGATGCCTCTCACCAGGGGCAACTCCAGAGTGGTAGAGCCCAGCCTCTCTCATGTAGATTGGTTTCAGAGTCCACGATGTGTGTCAAGGTGCGATCGACTATATCTAGCTGGAACCTCTTGAGGTGACATTCCACGTCCTAAGAGCCAGCTTCTGTAGCCGAGGATAGGACTACCAAGGGTCCCTGCCTTCTGCCACCACCTGACTCACACTGCCTCCTTGGCCCCTCCTACGGGCTTAGGTCTTCCTGCTACAATTGGACTGAAACAAAAGACCAGTACAATCTCTTTTCAAGCAAAACTGATTCCAACTATTTAAGATGGGTCTCTTTAAAAAACACAGTATCTGAACACAGGGAACAAAGGTGTGAAAATACCTTTTTCCATCTCAAGTTTGAGGTTGAGGCTTTTAATGTTACATTTTATATAACTTACCTTTCTTAGAATTTATCCTTCAAAGCAGGAGGAAAAAAAGGCTCCTTAAAACGGTTTACCTTCTATCTTATCCCTACTGCTGAGCACTGTCATGAAAATGTCCAAACCTTACAAGGACCGCATGAGCGGAAAAATAACATGTTTATAGCTTGGGAATTTTTAAAGGCCTGAATATAAGCTAATTGGAATTATTTCTTTTTAATGTTTATAAAAAATAAATCATTTAATTGAGGCTTTAAATATTGATTACGCTTTAATGCATCATATCTTTTGGAAATGTTAAACAGATTTTATTTTTAAATGGATTGCGTTTTACATTTTGTAAAATTACCTTTAAGCCTAATAAAAAAACACAGATGAACAAATACAAATATTGTCACACATTTCTGAACTGTGTGGTGTTTATGTGAATGTAAAACAAAATATATTCATACTTTGATGCAGTACTTAACATTTTTACTTGTAACTCATGTAATCTTCTACATTGTGCTTTAACACTGGTGCTGTGCTATGTCTTTTAGCTGGAGCAATTTTAGTGTCCTCAGAACATGGAAAATCAGCTTTAGAAAAGGTAAATGCTCTTCTTGGGAGTGCGCAGAGGTCTTTGCTGATGGAACACTGTACACCAGGTCCCCTCTGAACGAAACACGACTATACAGCGGCATCTGCTTCTGGTAGTACAGTCAACTTACTTTAACTCCAATGTGATTACATCCATTTTTTTTGTCTAGATTTACAACATATTGCCCTGTGTATTTGCACATTTGTATGGGCAGGAACTGAAAATTCCATCAGGCTCACGGGGTCTATCTACATTTACAGGAATCCTGAAATTTGTTAACCATAATAGCATAAATTTTTCTGTTTTATAAAACATAGCTAATGTGTTTTTCAAGAGTAATTGTAGCATCTAGCCCACATGGCCACCTCGCCACCGACTATCTTTAACACCGAATTACATACAAAACAATTATGAACATAATGCTTGCTAGGAAAACATACAGATCATATACGGTCAATTTAAAACATTACAGCAAATGTACCTAGTTTATTCTATATTAAAACATATGACATCTGTCAAAACTGAGCAAGCTAACATATTTAAGAAACGGGTTAGCTGAAACTGCTAGCACACTGGAATATGAAAATTAAACTTACTTTTTAATTATGAAGGACTTCCTTCACAAATAAATTAAGTCTTGTTCCATTTTTATTTTGTGTGCTAAGTGCTTGTCAAGTATACTTCACATATTACTAAAAATAATCTTTAGAAGTGAAAGAAAAGAGGTACAATAAATAAGATCAATTGCTGGCTATCCAGAAGTAGTTTTACTCTTCAAAGTGTCACCTAAACAGAAACTGTAATTCTATTTAAATGTATTCTAAAAAATGTATGTTCATGATTGTGTATTCATTTTAGAATGTTTACCCAATTATGGCAAGAGTGGAAGAGTATTGCACAAATCAAACATATGGAACTGTCTCTGCAAAGTCTGAAAGTTTTTTTTCTCTAACGTGAACTTTCTAATTAAGTGAATTTGTTAAAAGTTGTTTGGAAATTTAGGTGTATATTTTATCACTAAACCACATATTTTGCAATTGTATGTAATATTTTGAGCTCATCTGGTTAAATCCTCACATTCATTTACATAAAACTTAACTTTTTGCATATCCACCCAAGTCTGCATTCAGTCTAAGTTCCTCTGTAGAGATTTAGCAATCTCTAGGTTATTTTCTAATAGATGTAAGAAAGAGGGGAAAATTGAAAAAATGTAAAAAGAATGCTTCATTGAAAATGACTCAACAACAGTGTAACAGATAATATGACAATGGCAAGAAGAAAAGAGTGGTTGTTGAGTGAGAGAGACAGATAATGTGCATGGATGCCTCCTGTATGACTTGCAAGTCTCAACTAAAGATGACAAGATACATGTCTGCAAAAGAGCCAGCACGTCTAAGAGTGCACATTGCTAATTTATGATGGAAACCCCCTTCTGAATTAAAATACTCTTTAACTCTGGTTGAGCTTTGAAAAGTGATTTTTGCCAGCAGCAGTTGATGAACGCGTGAGATGCCTGTATAATTATTTGCCAGGATTAAATACTATTACACTGCTGTAATCCCTTCATGGGCACAGCTCTTGGCAGTCTCCAAAAGAGGGCAGCTTTCAACTTGCTCAGCCTCTCTGGGCGGCCGGGTGTGAGACAGAGACAGCACACGTGTATGCAGGTGTCTTTACTTCGAAGACCTGCGGAGAAAACTTAATGAGGAATTTTGCCTGCAGTCAATGAAATCTGAGAGGGCAGTAACTTTTAAAACTCGAGAATAGAATGTCTGCCAAAATGTGCTCTGCTTTTTTCACTTTATGATGCTTATGGTGAACTGGAAGGCATCATCTGCCTTTAAAAAAAAAATTAAAAAACATTTAAAAAGTCATCATCTGCAGCCTGATAACAGAGTCACTACTGTGAAAATGCACTATAATTACTACTTTCTGTTGCCACCCAAGATTCTATACAGCCAAAGCTAAAATAAAATAACTTTAAACTTTTCACTTTATTCCCCTTCAAATTCTTTAAAAACTGTGACTCTGACACATACACAAGATTTTTATTTTTATATTTTTATTTTATTATTGATATAGTGCACATATGCTTCTGAATTATTTAATTAACATGAATCATTAAGTTACTGGAAGGTGAAATAATATAATCTCAATTAAGTATGATTTTCTCTCATGTTTGGGTCTCATGCAATTAATCTGACATCTGCACTGGCAGATACAGTAACATATTTTTAGGAATGATTTTCAAAATGACCAGCACCAGTTATTTATGTACCCTTTTCAAGGATATTGTTGCTTACATAATAAGATTACAAAAAATGAAATTTAACATTTAATAACAATTGAATCTAATGTCCATTAAAAAATTGATAAAACAATATTGATAATATATGAATCAAATGCTACTAGTCTGAAGAACATTAAGTGTAAATATTCATTTCCGGCGCCGCATCCGAGTGGCAGCCTTTTCTAGCAGCTCCGTATACGACTTTATCTTTTTACCTTTTTATCTCACTGATCACTTCTACCACTTTCTTTTATGTGGAATTGCTCCCTGGACACTTTTTACACATTTTACTATTTTACTATTTGACATGGATTTTTACACTCCGAGAATCGCCTATTCAAGAAGTCAGCTTAAAGCACTGAGAAGAAATGCTTATGCTGGTGTGGTTCCTTATTTACCTGACGAGGTAAGAAGACGATATCGGGGCAGCCGAGCGGCGCAAAGATAAAAAATAAGATTAAATCGAGAAAATGGCGTTATAAACCGTCGGTGCCTTCTGTGATCCTGGGAAATGTAAACTCACTACAAAATAAGATCGACGAACTGGCTGTGCTGGTGAAAAATGTCAGAACCTACAGAGAATGCAGCTTGCTGTGTTTTAGTGAAACATGGCTAACGTCTATCATCCCAGATGCTAGCGTGGAGCTACCCGGGTTTAGCACAGTTAGAGCGGAGAGAGAAGCAAGTACCTGTGGAAAGAAAAAAGAAGGAGGACTCGCTCTCATGTCAATACAAAGTGGTGCAACTCAGGACATGTAAACATTAAAATCTCCACTTGCTGCAGGGACATCGAACTGTTGGCCGTAAGTCTGCGCCCCTATTACTTGCCCAGAGAGTTTGGACACGTGATTGCTGTTATTGTTTACATCCCCTCAAGCGAGCGGAGATGGCGAGTGACATCATCCATTCCGCAGTTGCTAAGTTACAAACGCAGCACCCTGAGGCACTTGTGCTAATCGCTGGAGACTTTAACCATGTAACGCTGGATAAAACATTACCTGCCTTCTCCCAGTATGTGGATTGTAACACTCGGGGAAACAGGACTATTGACCTACTATATGCAAGCGTTAAAGGCGCATACAGCGCCACCCCACTGCCTGCGCTTGGGAAAGCAGATCATAACCTGGTTCTGCTTCAGCCTCAATACAAACCAAGAGTGAGGGCTACCTACAACCACACGCTCATTCAGGAAGTGGTCCCTGAGGCAGAGCAGGCTCTGAGAGACTGCTTTGGAACTACAGACTGGGATATATTGCTGGGTCACATAGTGAGAACATTGAAGAGGCTGTTGAATGCACAACTGATTACATCAACTTCTGTATGGACATTGTAGTTCCAGTAAGAACAGTATGCTGCTATGCTAACAACAAGCCATGGATTACAAGTGACATCAAGGGCCTTTTGAACCAGAAGAAAAGGGCTTTTAAAGGTGGTGATAAGCATGAGCTGAAGTGCGTGCAGAAGGAACTCGAGTCCAGCTCAGGGCGAAAGAGCAGTACAGGAGAAAGCTGGAGCAGAAGTTGCAGAACAACAGTATGAAGGAAGTGTGGGATGGGATGAAGATTATCACTGGCTGCAGCTCGAAGCGGGTGCCGCATCGAGACAGGCGTGGAGAGAGCAAACCAAATGAACAACTTCTTTAATAGGTTTGATCACAGTAACCCACTCTCACCTCGAGTACTGCATCCTCCAACCATCCTTCTGCTGATACCAGCATAGGTGAGACATCCCCACCCACAATTACAGCAGCCCAGGTGAGCAGAGAGCTGAAAAGACTTTGTGCCAGCAAAGCAGCGGGTCCAGATGGTGTATCGCCACATTGCTGAAGGCCTGTGCGTTGGAACTGGGGAGTCCTCTACAGCGCATCTTCAACCTGAGCCTGGAACAGGGGAGAGTCCCAGGCTTTGGAAAACATCTTGTATCACTCCTGTCCCAAAGGTATCACGTCCTAGTGAGCTGAATGACTTCCGGCCTGTTGCTCTGGCGTCACATCTGATGAAGACCATGGAGCGGCTGCTGCTTCACCACCTGAGGCCACAGGTCCGCCACGCCCGACCCTCTGCAGTTCGCATACCAGGAGAAGGTGGGAGCGGAGGATGCCATCATCTATATGCTTCATCGATCCCTCTCCCACCTGGACAGAGGCAGTGGTGCTGTAAGAATTATGTTTTGGACTTCTCTAGCGCCTTCAACACCATCCAACCTCTGCTCCTTAGGGATAAGCTGACTGAGATGGGAGTAGATTCACACCTGTGGCATGGATTGTGGACTATCTTACAGACAGACCTCAATATGTGCGTCTTGGGAACTGCAGGTCTGACATTGTGTGCAGCAATACAGGGCGCCGCAGGGGACTGTACTTTCTCGGTCCTGTTCAATCTATATACATCAGACTTCCAATATGACTCGAGTCCTGCCACGTGCAAAAGTTCGCTGATGACACTGCTATTGTGGGCTGCATCAGGAGTGGGCAGGAGGAGGAGTACAGAAAGTTAATCAAAGACTTTGTTAAATGGTGCGACTCAAACCACTTACACCTTAACACCAGCAAGACCAAGGAGCTGGTGGTGGATTTTAGGAGGCCCAGGCCCCTCATGGACCCTGTGATCATCAGAGGTGACTGTGTGCAGAGGGTGCATACCTATAAATATCTGGGAGTGCAGCTGGATGACAAATTGGACTGGACTGCCAATACTGATGCTCTATGTAAGAAAGGTCAGAGCAGACTATACTTTCTGAGAAGGTTGGCATCCTTCAACATCTGCAGTAAGATGCTGCAGATGTTCTACCAGACGGTTGTGGCGAGTGCCCTCTTCTACGCGGTGGTGTGCTGGGGTGGCAGCATAAAGATGAAAGACGCCTCACGCCTGGACAAACTTGTTAAGAAGGCAGGCTCCATTGTAGGATTAAAGTTGGACAGTTTAACATCTGTGGCAGAGCGACGGGCACTAAGCAAACTCCTGTCAATCATGAAGAATCCACTGCATCCACTTAACAGTGTCATCTCCAGACAGAGGAGTAGCTTCAGTGACAGACTTTTGTCACTGTCCTGCTCCACTGACAGACTGAGAGATCGTTCCTCCCCACACTATGCGACTCTTCAATTCCACCCGGGGGAGTAAATGCGAACATTAATTTTATTTTAATTCTTTTCAGTTTTATTACTATTTAATTTAATATTGTTTCTTTGTATCAGTATACTGCTGCTGGATTATGTGAATTTCCCCTTGGGATTAATAAAGTATCTATCTATCTATCTAAACTATGCTGAGAGCAGAATTAAAGCTAAGAAAGACAGTAACATATCAATGTAAACACACAAACACACATATAAATATTGTCCTTGACTAAAATCCATCATAAAAAAAATGTGCATTTAGATCAGTATATAGGTTCTGGTCATAAGAAGTACTGTAAGCAAGTCTAATCTATGAAAATCATTACAGTAAGAAAATTAAGTTTACACTCAGGTTGTCTTTGGAGCTTAAAAAGTTTTTCATATTTTCTCTTAAAGATATACAAATAACAGGTTGTGCAGAAAACAACTGTATAAGATGCAAAGGAAATTTTCTGCTTTAGGTAACTTTATCTGATTTAACTATTTGGAAAGGTTCACAGAAAAAATTCTTTACTGGATTTAATGGAACAATATTGTGATTTTGCATGGAATTTAGTGATACAAGCAGATGAGAACAAAAAAAATCCTTCAGCTTTTAACAATGTTTGGCATTAAACAGCGATACATACAAAAAGGCAGACATGCACAGAGAACACACAACAAGTGAGAGACAGGGAATTGAACAAGTAACTTTGTGATTTACAATTCAGTGCTATAACCACTAGGTCATACTACCATGAACATTCATAAGTGATAAGAATGATTTTGAAACGAATTGTGAAGACACTGTGGATACACACATGATTATAGTAGTACAGTCCAAACATGTCACTAATAATCTTTTTATTTTTTCATTATAGAAACTAACTTTTTTTTGCAGATGTACAATAATGAAGTCCCGTAATGAACCATAATGTCCAGTTATGAATATAATTAATTATGAACTTAATTAACCCAGCCACAGGGGATGCACAAACCAGTGTGTTTCTTCGTGCTGGTCTTAAGCCAGGATGAATGGGGAGGGTTACGTCAGGAAGGGCATCTGGTGTAAAATTTTGCCAAATCAATATGCGGACAACAATACAAATTTCCATACCGGATCGATTGAGCCCCAGGTTAACAACATAAGGAAAGAGCTGCCAGGTAAGACAAATAAGGATAGAGCTGCCAGGTAAGAGACAAAGAGGAATGCCTAAGTGAAGGGTTATGGATGTGGTGAGAGAGGACATGCAGGTGATGGGTGTAACAGAACAAGATGCAGAGGACAGAAAGATATGGAAGAAGATGATCCGCTGTGACAACCCCTAACAAGAGCAGCCAAAAAAGAAGATTAATCATGAACTTAATTATGAATTATTAAGATGAAAGCACCATACAGTCCCTACATTGATGGACTGAAGGCCAGAGGTCCATATGACCATCATCGTCTAATTCTAATTCAAGTCTAGTAGCCTGAAAACCATGAGGACTGATTAAGAACATTGGGGGCTGGGCGGTTTCGTGCTCTGGAACCTCTGATTTTTTTTTCTGTCCTCCATGGCCATCGGACCTAACTTTTATTCAATATTAATTAGTATTGCCTAATTTTATTTTTTTTTTCTTTATCCTGTAAAGCACTTTGAACGACATCATTTGTATGAAAATGTGCCATATAAATAAATAATGTTGTTAATTAATCAATGTAACTGAATAATCAATAAAAAATTTAATTGAATTGTATTTCTTTTTAATTGACTGATCATCCCTACCCCAAACTCCACATTGCATGCCAGCATTCTACAACTCTTTGCAATATTTTTGAGTAGGCTAATCATGGAGCCAGCTGCACCACATTCAGTAGAAGAAGGTTCCTCTCAATATTGGGCAAAGTTCTCCTATGTGTGGGAGTGTTGCAGCTGAAAATATGAGAAAATGGTGGATCATTGTCTATAAATATCAGATGGTGTTCTATAATAGCACTAGCTCAATACATAAACATCTGAAGAGTAAGTATGTGAGAGACATAGCACAGGGCAGGCAACGATATCCAAGTAACTTGCTTACATTTAATGAGGTGTTCAACAACAGTTCTCTTAGCATTGTGAAGCTGGTTCATTTGAGAAATTCATGTTATTGACTAGAACTGAGATTAAAGTAACAGCAACAGAAGCACAGCCAATTAAAAGTGAGTTTATGGCATAGCATCAAGCGGCTGTCCATACACAACGAAGCTGCTGCAGCAGAAATTGAATTTTTTTGAAAAGGAACACCATTTTTATGGCAGATTTGATTTCCAAATATGCAGACCTTGCAGCTTAGCAAAATACAGGTTTTAACTTTAAAAGGACTTTAAGTAAATTTCTTAAGTAAAATGGTTTTGGGTTCTTAAGTTCTCTCTTAAGTTGGTGCTGAAACACTGCCCCGCCACCCTCATTTCACGAGAAAGGACTACAGCTCCCTGTAAGAGCAACATGCAAGTTATAGTAAATACCGTCTATGAAGCGTTCTGTGGTATAAAGATTTCCAACACTTTTCTACCACTTCCTCAATTTGCCTTAAATGTCTAAAACAAAGTTATTTTACTAGCAAAAAGAACTACTCCAAGCAAATTGATTTGTGTGTTGTACAGAACATTTTGCTTAGGATTTTTGATGGGAGATTAATGTCGACTTAGGTGGTAACTCATTGATTAAGATACAGTATCTAGAATCACAAAGTTAAAGTGAACAAAAACTATTGATTGTCACAAGAAAGGGCAAGAACACAATTTTTAATTAATAAACAAATGTTTATATGTGATGATGACAAAAACAAGTTATGGGAATTATATATAAAAAAAAAAAACTGAGCTCGTCTTACAGTATTGACCCCTTCACAACAATGAGCAAAAAATGAACAAAAGTCAGCAGTGCAAAAAGTAATTGCTACTAATCCTCACCTATTCTGTTCCTCTTCTCGGAATTCAAATGTGGCTCTTGGTGGCACTACCTACTGCGAAGTTGTTTTGCTTGCTTAAGGAAAAATCATCTCTGATGGAAGATCACAGGAATCATCTGGAAGAGGGGTCCTTTCATCTGTTTGGCTGCTCCAGTGCTGATTCAGCTGTGGAATGGCCAATAAGGGGAGGCAGCTTGATGGCCAAGGTCTCCAGGACTCTGAACAAATCCGAACCTTATTATGTCATATCATCTATTATTGAATTCTGATCTGTACTTGTAATATTTCTATTGCACGACTGTAATGATGATTACTTTTGTTCTATTCTGTGTATTATATTGCATTTACCCCCTTTCTTCTGACACCCACTGCACCCCCAGCCTACCTGGAAAGGGGTCTCACTTTGAATAGAGTTTCCCAAGGTTTCTTACATTTTTTCCCTTCAAGGTTTTTTTGGGGAGTTTTTCCTTGGCTTCTTAGAGAGTCAAGGCTGAGGGGCTGTCAAAAGGCGGGGCCTGTTAAAGCCCATTGCGGCACTCCTTGTGTGATTTTAGGCTATACAAGAATAAACTGTCTTGTACTGTATTCAACAGTTTAACTTGTAATTCAATGTTCTGTGGCTACAATATTGGTTTTACCTCAGTCTTCACTTTAAGAGACATGAGATGCATGTCTCATAAAATATGATTTCAGTTGGCATTATTTATACTTTACGCAAATTATTAAGCCACTTTATGCCAAACATGCCTAGCATCTATATTCATGATGTCTAAGAATAACATCTATCTCAATTTAAGATAAATGTAATAGAGTAGGTGCATTGCAACACTGAACTCTAAAAGAACCTAAAAGCCTAATTATTTGGCTTTGTTTCAATTCTCACTACTAACATCAAGTTATGTGAAACTTAAGTCCATTATTAATCAAACATATAACTTGTTACTTTGAGGCTTTTTTGACTTGTATATTTTAATGTTAACAGTTTTCTCTTATCTTCTTTTTAGAGTTATTTTAGTTGTGTTTTTTCATATTCTGATGATTTCAAATTCTATATGTAAAATGATTCAATATTTAAATATAGCATAGATTCATATGCCTACTTCAATTGTTTGAACAAAATTAGAAGGCTGATCTATTAATCAAAAAATATATAGTTGATAGATTTAATCACTTACAAAAAAACTGTGGCAGCTCTAATGATTTGTGTTCATTGCATAAAGCTGCAATAAATTTCAGCCAAAAGATAACTATTACAGCTACCAGATCGAACGTCGTAATTTAAAAATAATTTTCATTTATTTAAAAAGTGTCTTATTCAAAGGATGGGGGTTGATTTGTTTCAAACCTATTTTTTTTAAACTTGACTTATTTGTACAGAATGTTATTTAGTTTTAATAAAATCAATAAAATCCAAGTGCCTTATTCAAAGAAAAAAGCTATCATTCAATTGTAAAAAAAAAAAAAAAAAAAAGAAAAATAGTTTTACCCACACTAATTTTGGCATACAGTTACTCCTGATGTGCTATGCAAAGCTGTTGCATTTTATTTCCATAACAAGGCTGAACTGATGTTCAATGAAATCATCCATCATTGATGTAAATAAACATCAACTGGCTCCAAAGCATTGTAGAAGTTTCCTCAAAGCTCCAAACTGCAGCTGTTACCTTTTTTTTTTTTAGTCTTGCGTAACTCACAATAAAGCTGCCATGCACTAATATTTGTAGCAGGAGGTGCATAAGATTCCATAGCAGCTCACTATCTTTAAATGATCACTGACTGTGGCCACACAAGCTGGAAGTCTTTTGAGCCTTTGTCTGTTTTAAAGAGTTCCCTGAAGCCACTCATTTGTGTGATGGAATGTCAGCTCACACGGGGGTGGCTAATCCGTAGAATAATGCAACTTGTCAGCAATGTTACAATATTTTTCTTTTTTTTGGTCTTGTGGGCAGTGCTTAAAATGTGCTGGTACCAGCAGCTCTCAATGCTTAATGGTGATCCTACTCCCTTCAATATCATATACTAATATACTTATGCTCTGATCTCCAAGAGGGGAACCTCCCCACCAAACATACCAATGAAGTGTAACCAGTGAAAGGGACTAGATACTAACTAAACAGAGTACTGCCAGAAATTTGTTTCCACTTCAAGTACAGCTTGTAATTACACTATTTAAGTCCATCAAAGCAGTGCTTTACATTTTTAAGCCAGTGCCATTGTCCTTCTGCATGCACATTGTAAGTTGTAAGCTCACAATTCTAATTAACCCAGACTTCTGTGTTTTTTGCTGCAGTTTATATGCATGCATGATAAGAAAAGGCAAAATATGTGCTATAAGACAACCCACGATGAAAGAGTGAAGTATGATTTTTTTTTCCTATAATGCATATCAACTTGCTATTTTTCTTCAGAAGATGGTAGAAAAAGAACAACTGAGGACACAGTGTTTGAGTGAGTATTATTGTTAGAGTCATTTCCTATTTACATAAGATTCATAAATGTTTTACTAAATGAGAATGCATAATCTATGGGAGGTTCCTATAACCCCCATAAGTAGAATATAACTGGTATATTATAATAATTTCTAACAGCTCCGACTAAACAATATTCTCAGTTAGTGATCAGCCTTGCCATGTGTAAGGTGTAGAGGGCACATGGTTTTAAATCATGCTTACGTGCCTCTCGTGCCTTTTGTGTGTGTTAAGTAACATGTAAGACAAACGAACTTAATTTAAGTGCTGCGCCGTGCGCTTAAAGTGTACAGAAGAAGAAATTAAGAACTTTTAAGTACAGAAATAACTAAAATTTCTCAAGAAGAGCTAAGTTTAGAGAAGATACATTTTTCCTTTTTTTTGACTTTTATTCTACGTGTGTAACAACTTCGTTCTTTATTCTTATGCAGATTATTTGCTTTTAATTTTCACTAAATATTTTTAAAACAAACTTTTGGGCTGAAATTTCTTTCGGCATGTGTTTTACCCGTGCTTGAACTCATCTTATACTTCTGCGGCTACAATTAAAGTTAACTTCTAGCTTCCTGTTGGTAGACATTTATTCAAATCTATTTTAAAAAGTAGATTAAAGCGGGTTGGATAATGGATGGATAGATCTAATTTTAGAATTTCTTGCCATTAAGGCTTTGTGATTTGTAGCTATTTATATATATATATATATATATATATAAAAAACTTACAACAAATCATGTTTGAATCATCGTAAAAACAATACGGAATTCTACTATGTGTGCTGAGTTGCAGCAATCTGTGAGACAACAAAACTAACTCCTGCATCTCAAGCTAAAATGCCACTCCCTAGTGTAGATGCTTTCCTCAGTACATGGGTAGAGCAGCTAATTATTCATAATCCACAAGAATCTTTCCAAGCGTGAACGACAACCCCAACCCCCGTGATGGTATTGAACATTGCTGATGTTTTAAAATTACGACATAAACTTTAAAGAAATCACACACCTATTTCTAGTATTGAATAATTAGGTTATTATCTTCATTAGTAAAACTTACAGCAAGACCCCTTCCAAATCTATTTTCCCCTTATTCTACTGCTGTGCACTTTGATCTACAAGTGTATAAAAATGTGCTTTGGATTTCGTTGCATTCACTCTTACAACCAAGATCCCTGACTGTTTAATGCTAAGACATTCTGATTAAAGCAAATAGAAACCAATGGTCATAATTTTGATTTTCTTTTATTACAAACGCTTCAAAATCCCCGATTTAAAAAAACCTTGTCAATATTAGCCAGCATTTCATGTCTCACAATTAGTCTCAGTCTACTGTGGCTACTGTTTCTAAAAATGTAGGTGTCTTCACATCCTTTGAGGAATTCATTTTAAATATTAAAACAGATTCAACAAAACTGTAGTGCTAGTTTACAGACCACCAGGGCCTTACTCATCGTTCATGACTGAATTTGACAAACTTTTATCTGATTTGGCTATAAATTATGATCATGTAGTATTGATGGGGGATTTTAATGTACACATTGATGTGGAAACTGACATTTTTAGCAAATGTTTTACTTATTTGTTAAATTTTGTCAGATTGTCAAAGGTTTAACTCATCATAATCATACATCAAATTTAATTATAACTTAAAAAGTTGAAAATCAAAATTTAAATATTAAATTAAATTATTTACAATCACTACTTAATTACATTTGATTTGGTTCCTCCCTTACCAATACACTCACAGATTAAAACAAAGTCAGTGCGACATCTAGACTATAATTCTGCTTCAAAATTTATAGATATTTTAAGCCAGTCAAGTATAATTGTGGAAAGTCATTTAGATCAGTTAACATTGAATGTAAACATGGAAAACAATTTAGATCAGCTAACATCACATTATAATACAACCTTCAGAGGTGCTCTGGACGCAGTGGATCCCCTTAAAACAAAAGTGATCAAAGCACAAAGAAACTCTCCCTGGTTTAATGAAAACCCACAAGCTCTTAAATAAACTGGAGAGCAGATGGAGAAAAACAAAGGAGCGGGTCTTTCAAATTGCAAGGACAGAGAGTGTTAAAAAATATAAAAAAAGCTCTTTTTAAAGTTTGCTCTGATTACTATTCTAAAATAATACATAGCCATAATAAAATTCCTTGGGTACTGCTTAGAACACTGCCTAATTTAGCAAATGGGAACAGATATTAGCAGTACAGGCTTTATGAACTTATTTAAAGAGAAAATTAAAAATATAAGACCCCAGATCTCAGCATCACAGTGCAAATCTCATACTAGCTTGGCAAACACTGTCTGACATTGCATTCAACACTTTAGAAATTTTAATCCTGTAACTGAGCAGGAAGCCTTGACTTTAATGTCTAAAATGAAACCCACTACTTGTTCCCCAGATCCAGTGCCAACAAAACTAGTAAAAAGTGCAATGGATGCTCTTGCAGCACCTATTCATAACATTATTAATAGTTTATTATTGCATGGCACAGTACCTGATGCACTAAAAGTGTCAGTCATCAAACCATTACTTAAAAAGTCAGACCTGACCCACCTATACTTAGTAATTATACACCAATTTCAAATGTACCCTTTCTCTCTAAAATACTTAAAATAAGTAGTTGCCAATCAGCTTTAGTCACATCTTACACATCACAATTTACTTGAGGAATTCCAGTCTGGTTTCCGCATTTGTCATAATACAGAAATGGCACTAACGCGTTGTAAACGACATTCTGATATCATCTGATGAAGGAAACTCCACTGTAATTATGTTATTAAACTTAAGTACAGTGTTTGACACCATTTACCATTCTATTTTACTACACAGGCTGGAAAATGATGTTGGGCTTACAGGCACCGTCCTTGCCTCATTTAGTTCTTATTTATCAAATCGATTCCAATACATACAGAAGTGTTGTGACTAGGGATGCACCGAAATGAAAATTCTGGGCCGAAAACGAAACCGAAATTTTTGGATGCACTTGGCCGAAAACTGATACGAAACGAAAATGGCTTCATTAAAAAACATGTTTAAAATATTTTCTTTTTGTTTGTATTAAAAAAACTACAAATTAATTAAGCAATCAAACTTTTATTGATAATAAATAACAGTAATAAGGCTGTTTAACAATAACAAAACTAAATAAAATTTCTTTCTGTAACAAAATTGTGCAAAAAAAATGCTAGCTGCTTTTTTACTTCAATTTTAAATTACTGTACCAAACAACAGTGCACAAACAGAAGAAAAATAAATAAATCCAACCTCTTACTGTAAACAACATAACTATACACACTAAATTGGTCTGCTTTTAATTTAAGCAAAAGAAGCAGGTTTATCTTTATGAACAAAAGTTTTTCAGTTTTCTGGCTGAAGACACAGTTCCTCTTCTCATGAAGAACATACTGCACTGAATAAAATCACTCAGTCTGTGCTAGCTTTTAGTGCCTTTACGAATTGTGCAAAATATTACCTGCATTAAACGTTTTACTTCAATTTTAAATTACTGTGCAAAACAACATTGTAATAACAGAATAAATAAATCAAACCTTTAACTGTAAACAACATCAAATTAGGCTGCTTTTATTTGAGCAAAAGTGGCAGATTTCTCTTTATGAACAAAAGTTGTTCAGCTTTCTGGCTGGAGAGCGATTTCTGTTCTCATCAAGAACATGAGATGCTGCACTGAATAATCTCTCACTGTCTGTGCTGGTGCTTGGGGCAGATAAGTACTTGCGCAGTCCATGCAAGCAAAGGAAAGCGATCTTTGTTGCGCCAGTAGTCAAGTGGATTGTCACTTCTGCCAATGGGTAGTTCAGCTAGATAGGTTGCTACTTCTTGTGAGGCTGCGCTTGCTCTTACACCGCTGTGGGTTGGGGCGCTTTCCTGTAAAATTTCGTCAAACATATCAGAAAGCGAAGGAATGTGCCTCATCACTTGTATGTGACCGTTTCTCAGGCACAGTTTGCTCTGTACTCCCCGTCACGGCTTGTGCTTCACCAGAGGTTTCAAGAGCCGTAAGCTCTGTTTGCACCATTTCGCGTACATCCTGCCTTTTCTCATCGTCAAAGTAATGGTCTTTAAAGCGTGGATCTAATATTGTTGCAATGCCGTAAAGAGGGTTGGACTCAATGTCTTGGAAGCGTTTGTTAACAGCCTCCAGTAGAGTTTTTTTAGCTGTTTTTACGCCATGATCTGTTTCCGCCTCTTTTCCAAGCAGGCGCTTCAGTGCTGCGATCACTGGAATAACTTCAGCAACAGATGCTTGAGCTGAGCTTATTTCCTTGGTTAACTGTTGAGCGGCGAGAAGAGACAATGTTTTCCACCAACATCCACTGATGTGCACTCAAAGTTGCTGGCAGGTCGTGATCTGTCATGTATGCAGCTAAAACCGCTTCTGTTCAAGTAATCCTTGCAACATATAGTATGTACTGTTCCAGCGAGTGGCCACATCTTGCTGTAGTCGTTTGTTGGCATCCCAAACTGTTTTTGCAAATCTTGTAGTCTGGAATAAGCAAGCGGAGAATGCTTAAAATGTCCCACAATTTTTCTCCCAGTTGCTGTGATTTCTGATATGCTCCGCTGACTAAGCACTCCCTCATTCACAGCCAACTGCAGCGTGTGTGCCATGCAAGGTATGCTCTTTAATCCACTGTCATCCATAGCCTTTATCATGTTCCGTGCATTATCTCTCACAATCACATGCACTTTAGACTTGTCTATGTTCCAAGTTTCAAACATGTTAGCCAAAGCATCGGATATTGCTGCTGCAGTGTGTGAGCCGACAAACTCCTGTGCATGAAGCAGAATGTTTTGCAATTTAAACTCCGCGTTTATCCACTGCGCTGTCAAACTGAGCATGCTAGTTGGACTAACGTCAGAGCTCCATATGTCTGTGGTAAAACTTAGAGCAGAGATATCTGTGGTCATGAGCTCATGAACATGTTTTGCAACACGGTCATACATTTCAGGTAGAGAGGTCTCTGCAAAATACCGTCTGCTTGGCAGTGTGTAACGCGGCTCAATGTGGTGCATTAGCCTACGAAATCCGATGTCCTCCACGACTGAAAACGGCTGGTCATCTAAAGCAATGAATTCCATTACTTTCTCTGTTATGTCACGTGCTTTAGCACTGTCATTTCAAATTTCTTAATTTTTTCGAAAAATGTGGCAACCGAGGGTGTTGATGTGCTAGTTGGCTTAGTTTTAACCAACGTTGTTTGACGGTATTCCTCAAATTCAATTGCGTGTCTTGACTTAAGGTGGTGTATTAAACCTGTAGTCGAAAATGTCTTTGCTGTTGAACCCCCTCTTGAAACTTTTGCAGAGCAAATGTTGCATATTGCAACTTTGCTGTCCTCATCTGAAACTTTGAAGTGCTTCCAAACCGCCGACATACTCCGTGTTTGATGTGTAATGACAGCCTTGAGCGAGGCGGGAGGATGGGAGAGGCGTGGCGACAATTTCGGCTTTTATTTTCGGCCGAAACCGATAATGCTATTTCGGCCGAAAATTTTCGGTGGCCGAAATTTCGGTGCATCCCTAGTTGTGACAGAACTCTGTCATTACACACAGAAGTGAGATATGATGTCCCTTACTGTTTTCACCTTACATGCTTCAACTGAAAGCTCTGCTCCCCAGCTTTGGAACTCACTACCACCTAAGCTTAGAAATATTGAATCATTTTCACTTTTCAAATCTAAACTTAAAACTCATTTGTATAAGACTGCTTTTTTCTTTGATTACAATTGTTCTGTCTGATTTTAACTTCTGTATTTTACTTTTGTTTATAATCTGTGTTTTGTCTATTGTTTGGTGTAATTGAGTGTTTAGAAAGGTGCCTACAAATAAACAAAATGTATTATTATTATTATTATATTGAGGATTACTTGTGCTCTGTTCTATGTATTGTATTGACCCCCTTTTTTAACACCCATTGCACGTTCAACTTACCTAGAAAGGGGTTTCTCTTTGAACTGCCTTTCCCAAGGTTCCTTCCATTTTTTTTTTGGGAGTTTTTTCTTATATTCTTAGAAAGTCAAGGCTGGGGGGCTAGCAAAAGGCAGGGCCCTGTTAAGGCCCACTGCAGCACTTCTTGTGTAATTTTGAGCTATGCAAAAACAAATTGGTATTGTATTGTATTTGACACATAACACCTAAATAAGGTGTAATTCAAATTATTCATGCCACGTTTCTTAAAAGTTTTTTAAATCTGTAATAGAGAAACAAAGAAGACAGATTATGCTGACCCAGATTTGATACTGTGATGACCCGTAAGTCACCCAAGAGCCAGTTTTTTGGGTTTGCCAACAGGTGCCGACTGTTTTTTTATTTTGAATATTGCAATATAAATGGTCCCCTGCCACTGCCCAGGGGACTCCTCCAAAATAATAACGCTAGTTTGCATTTAACTTGCCTGATCTTTTATTTTTTTCGCAGTATTACTAATTTACCCGTTTTCTTCCTGATCCTTTTCAGTACAGCAAACCATAAAAGTGGACACAAAATTGACCTCATATTTCTAAAAGCCTAATGCGATGGCACAGTGCTTTGCTACATTTTTAATATTTTTACTTTAAAGAAAAAAAAAAAAACTTGTGGCGTTTCTGCAAAGCATGAAGCTCTTCTGAAAATGCTGTGGGAGTCATGTTTGTAGCACTCAGCTGGCATCCAATGCTAAAAACATATTATGACTTGTCTGATTGCTGTAAAGACAGCTGTTAAGAATGTGAAGAAGGGCATCGGGTGGAGCTTAGGGGAAAGCACTTTTTGTCATGGCACAGGACACCTCCATATGAAGGCTTGAGAGACAAGAGTGAGGGATAGTGTTTCTGCACAAAACAGGCTGAGCAGTTAAATACTTGTAGATGCTTTGGTTTAATAGAGTGCTGCCACTCAGGATTTTAGCAGCTCTTATATTTAAATAACAATTGCCCAATTACTGCTATGTTTTTGGGTTTTTTTTGGGTGGGGCTACCACTGTGGACGTTAACATAATAATAACAAATAAGTAATAATAAAGTATTAAAAAACACCCAGACATACAGATCCATTAACCTATACTTAAAAATGTACTGATTTTTAATCTGAACATTCAAACCTTAATTTCTGGCTAATTTGAAAACCCTAATATTGATTAAAAATAACTGCTGAATGCAGAGAAAAACCAGAAATGTACACATGCCTTGAAAAAGCCTGGTATCGAATTGCCCAAAGGAGCTCAAAGGAAAATCCACCTTCCAAACACAGACTACATGAATTCATGAAACTGATGCATTTATAATTTGTTTCTTTTGAAGTGGGTGAAAATATAAAGAGTGATTTTTACTTCACGTTATTAGAGGATACCATGTTTTGGGATAGTATCGGCGTTAAAATGTATAATAAAGTTAAATTTTGTTGTACGAAGACTTGTTACATTGAAGATTTTTGGGTGTTATAGCTAAGATGGCGAAAAGCTGCCTACTGTTTAAGAGTATCTAGAATATTATTTATGTGCAACATTTGTTAATGATATTATCTCATTTGAAATTGATTCATTACATTTAGCCATGTTAATGTGGAGAGTCAGTTCAGGTCCAGATCCACATATTAAGTGCAATTTCTTCCAAATAATTACAGGACAGTAAACACTATGAATCTACTGTTGTCATTTACTGCATATGTAATGCTATTACTTTGTACTATTTCATTGATATGCATGATTATTTATAAAAGTCAATTTCTAGTCTTTCAGGGGAAAAAACATTCTAATATATAACGCAATTTTATATGCATATAAAGGAGAAAGGGATTCCTTTACCAGTTCTGATTTAGTGTTGACAGGGTGGTATAAAAATACACTGGTTATTCTGAAATACTTCTCAAATCTCTTTGTCTCTGAAAGGATATCTGCAATTAGGTTCAACTTCCTGACTCACCAGTGTCCGATTGTGAATGCTACCCACTGAGCAATACCTTCTTTATATTATATGTAGTTTTTCCAGTGTTTATCCTAATGACAGCTTCATACATAGTAAACATGTTGCTTTTGTAAATTTATAGCCAATTTCAAAGACACATAGTACTTCAATTAATCACATACCTTCACGTAATACCTAATTTAAAGCTATGTTATCCTCTTATAGCAATGAAGTTTCAAATTCATTGATATTTATCACTTATGGAGTCACTATTTTCTGTGCCTTACCCGATATAATCATTTTAAATCTGCAATTACATTCTAATTAAAAATGCACATTAACAGCAAATGTATCGATTTTACTATATGTAAGAAATGCATTGCAATTCATAAATAAAATAAAAATTCTGCACCAAAGTGCATTAAAATACAACACATACAAATAGCATTTTAGCATAGTCAAATAAATATTTTATCAGTTTTAAAATATTACAACAGCAATGAAAAATTCAATAGTTTACTTTTAAAAGAAACAACATAAAAAGAAAGAACATTGTAACTTTCATCTTCCACAAGTAAGCTGTCTAATTGACACAAACTATTTCCTTACTGATGAGTTTTATATTATCATCAGATCACATGGGTAGACATTCAAATGTGCAGAAAACATCAGTGAATATTTTGACTTAAACAAAAGGTGTTTTACTGGTGGCAAGTTAGCTTATACTTTATTTTGTATCTTTTTGTTCATTGTAATGAAGTTTTGGGGTAGTATGGGGAAAACACGTTTTGTGCTATTCTGACTCTTTTCCACTGGTGCATCTGGACAAACTACATGGGAAAGAAATATATTTCTGCTTTCTAGGACTCTGAAACTTATATGTAAACCAACTGAAAAGGACATGTATGATTTGGTCATATCATAGAGACCAATATGTTTGATAAACAGAATATATAATACCTGGGTTTTGTGGTGCTTAATGGTGCTCTTACCAAAACAGATACACAATAGGAAAGGCTATGTTGCATTATGCAACTTTTCCCGTAAGTTTTTCAAATTATTTGCATAATTTTAGTGAGTCGGAGGCAATTGGTGGCAGCTCCCTTGAAGCTAGATTCCTAATGCAACACAGTCTACGTATTACTTACACTGACACATTAAGCATACATTTTCTTTTAGCTTTTTAGCAAAAATCATATTTATACTTTACTGAAATATCTCTCACCTTTGTAAAATGAATCTCATTTAATAATGCTATATAAATGGAAGGTGTAGGCAAAATGGACGATCGGATGAGCTTTGTATTAGTCAGACTATAAAACAAAGAAACAATAACTGGTAGATATTCAAAGGTAAATAACATTCTGCCATTAATAAAATACTCAAGAATGAGGTTATATATGTCAAAAAAATTGGAATGCTATCTAATATGAATGAATGAATGAATGAAGTAAATTAATTCACACCAGCTGACTAGGAAAGCACAATGTTGTAAATATTAGACTAAAAAACAGGTAAGGACCAGAAAGAAAGGATAGCCAAAGTTAAATGGAAATTGATTTCCTTGTCAAAAAACGCACAGCAAAAAAAGTTAAGGGCACTTCCAATAACGCTCAGAAAATTTATAAAACAATACATGAAGAACTAATTATACAGATAGCATATTTCACTCAATTTCTGCATGCCTCATTTTGTAAAGGTCAAATGCTCTTTCTGTTGTGGCTCACATATAAAACTTAATCCCCAGATATGTCTGTATGTTATACATACTGTAGAGGTATATATTTGTTTTACATTTTCAATAAATTTGATACCTAACTTTCTTATTCTACTCAGAAATACAGGGAAAATGTAATAATGTATGTAATTCAATGTGGATAGCGCTTCGAGTACTGAGAAAAGTGCTACATAAATGTAATGAATTATTATTATTATTATTAATTATTTTTAATAATTTCAAACCAAGTGGGTCGATTGTATTACTGTTTTCAGACAAAAACAACCATTACATAATCAATATAACAACAACAGCATCAGTTTAAACTTAAGACTAAATAAAACCAGGCTGAAAGCACTTAAACAAACAGCATTTTAATTCTGTATTTCAAGTTTAAAAAATTATTAAAAGCAAATAACAGCAACACAAGAATTTAAGAAAACATTAGAATTGTGTTTACCTAGCACAAAATGTGAACTTTATTGACAGTATTAAATCTTGAATTCATTTATGTATTACTTTTTATTTACTATTTGGCAAATTCACCCATCCAGTTGGTGCCTATGCCAGTAGCGTCATGTGCAAATCAGAACTCATTAGAGGATGGACACTCAATCCATCACTGGATGGATTTACTCACTCCATGAACAGTTAAGGTAGTCACTTAACTTCGCACAAATGTGTTTGGGATACATGAAACAAATGCAGATAAATGGAGAACATGTGAAGTCTGCACAGATAGTGCCTGGGGCAGGATTTAAACACTGGATTCTGGAGTTATACAGCAGTAGTGCTAATCATTGCATCACTGTACAGATGTTTTTAATATGCATTTACAGAAATAAGAATTTTGCACTTTTTCTTCTAAGAAGGTAGGAGATACAATGAAAAAGGACAAAAAAATGTCTAACTACTGACCAAAGAATATCCATTAATAGTAGCTAGTTATAAAAGATGAACATTTAAGCCCATTCCTCATTCAAATCCTAGCATGGTGTATATAAATCTGGTAGCAAGTAGTAGCTGAGAGTAGGCATGGATGATATCTCTGTTTGCACAGTCAGAACACTTGGTTATAGAACAGAGGTGTTTAAATACATTCGTCATAAATACAATAAAGAAATCTATAAGGACTATCAGATCATGGAAAACATTACTATCATTACAATGTTAGTCATTGAATGCACACTGAACTTACACTGGTTTCTCTGTCACACATGAAACTGCAGAGGACACAATTTCCACAGCTAATCTGAATTGACAAAATAAATGTTTATGTGAAAATGCTGTTTATTCAGTTTAGTTTGTCATTTAAAACCATGATCACATTGATGCCAGTGGGAAAAGCTAAGGTTCATTCAAATGAACATCACCCTGTATAAATGGTTCCAAGACTTCCCAATTGGCAAACCTCACATCTAATTCTGAACACCAGAGAAACGCAGTGCTGGGTGCTTAGCCCACTTGCTGTTTTCCCAGTTCATGCATAAGTGTACTATTAAACATGGCTTAAACTCTTTTATAAGATTTACTGTAGATACAATAGATCCAACTACCCAAAATGACAAAGCAACATAATGATTATTTTCTAATTGAATGGTACAAGAACATTAATCTGCTTCTCAGCATCATTAAAACAAATGATGAGTGGACTTCATGACACTTGGAAAGGTCATGTGTATGTTGATAAAATAGGTGTGCTATGGACAGAATTTTGTAAGTTGTTAGCAGGTCACCATCAATGACTATCTCAATATGGTTTCCTTGAAACCATCTGTCTTGTTAAAAAAAGTTCAACAGGTCCTTCTTGTCTGGAGAAGGTTGAGGAAAATCAGCCAGTCTGCTAGCTAACTTTGACAGTTGCAATGTGGAATGCATACTAATTAGATACATCACAGTCTGGTAAGTAAACTAGACTGCTGCACACCACTAGGCTCTGTTGTAGCAGGAGGATTTGGGACAATTCATTTATGCATTTATCCTAAGCAGAATCACAATCCACATGGAACAGAAGCAACCCCAGAGCATGATGCTACAATCATCTTTCTTAACACTAAAAAGTATGTTAAGCTGTTTTGGCTTTGTACCAGACATGTTTTTTGATTTAAATGTCAAAGATACTACCTCGATCTATTCAGATCACAAGACATTGTGCCACATGACTAGAGGAGGTAAGTCTTCTTGAAGAATGTATATAAACTTTGATATTCTTTTCTGTGAGAAATGGTTTTCACTTTTCTACTCTATTCTATATCTCAGACTTAAAGACAATAGTCAAAACAGCTGTAATATGTTGGGTACTGCCATAAATTCTTGTATCCTGTTTATTACCTTAGCTTATAGTTAATCTCCCTGTTGACATTCCTACTTGCCCAACCAGCAGTTTTATAGGGAAGTTCTAATCTTTGCCATGTTCTGATGATGCTATATTTCCCTTCTACTTCAACATGATGATCATCGCAGTTTCAAAATTATATGTAATGCCACTGAATATGATTTATATTCCTATCCTAACCTACCATATTCACCTTCACAAAAATAAAATTCCAAAGATCTGTTTTTAGCTCTTTATGGAACATGCTTATTTCTGCATTGTGTAATGAAGAAATCATCAAGAAAGATGTAGAGTGCAAACAAATTTATATAGCTACTTAGAATTAGTACAGCTGATATTAGGTGTAAGGAAAATAATCACTGCAGTTTTGAATGTGAATGGTGAAATATCAATCCAGAGGTAAAAAAGTTCTGCACAAGTGTGCAACTAAAGCATTGAAGCTGTTATATTTTCTAAAAATGATCAGTTTTTCACTTAAATATTTTGTTTACACTATATTATTAAGGATAAAAAATAACATTATTTACCTTATTTTGACCCTTTAATCAAGAGAACCTAACATTTCAGTAAAAGTGTGTATTTTTAATGAAACACAGTTTACTTGCAAAAATACAAAAATATTACTTAAATGTTTTATGCTCAGGTTAAAGCTGGATTATACGCATGGGAACAATAAAGGTCTACATATTGTTACCAGTAAGCAACTTGCAAAAGTTTTCGACAAATAGGATACGTTTTTTTCTTTTTAGTAAATTGCAAAATAAAATAAGATAAAATGCTTTTTACCTGTATTAGTAGTAATATTTCCTACTCATGCAAATATATTGTGAAAAACTCTTTAAATACTGTTGGGGGAGGGGAAAAAGGGGAACATCTAACTTAAAATCTGTATTGCTGGATCTCAGTTCCTTGAGGTCCTCAGATTACATGTCTAGTAATCTCAAAAATGGAAAGTCATATAGTGTGATGGGAAATTACAGGAAAGTTCAATCCAAAAATTGTTACTTACCTCGTGCAGTTTGTAGTGCTGGCCAAGGAAACATTTTAATTTTTTGTTTACATGCAGATAAAATTAACTTTTTTTTCTCAGTGCAAACTATATGGGATAAGTAACATATAAAAATATATCTTGAAAAGTCAAGAACTGTTTTGAAATGTATGTAAAATGTTAAAATTGAACACAGAAAAACCAAAGTATAAAAAAAATGCAAAAGCAGGGTGCAGACAGAGGTAGAATGGAACTTAATGAATAAACAACAATCTGCAAAAAAATAAATAAAAATAATGAGGGGAGAGGAACAACTCAAATTCCATTAGAAGAAAGAGGGAAGAATTAGGAGGCAGTTGAGGAGCACAGATGAATAATGGCAGAAGAAATAATGAATGCCTTAATACAAACAAAAGAGGCTGGGGAAGATGATATAATGGCTGAAATGTTAAAGTATGGAGGAACAACAGTAGTTAAATGGCTAAAGTAAATCTTCTTTTAAGCATGGAATATAGAGGAAACACCAGAGGAATGGGGATGAAATATTGTACCAATATATAAATAGGGGGAAATGTTGTTGGGAACTGTGTTAATTACAGATAAATATGTTTATCATCACTAGCTTTAAAAATAGATTTGGGGATAAATTAAAAAAGAACAGCAAAAGAGAACTAATTACAAGAAGAGCAAGCAGCACACAGACCAACAAGTCAAATGCAGGATCACATATTCACCATAAGAACAATAATTGAGAAAAGATTAGATAAAAATGAAGTGTACCTGTGGCTTATTGATTTAAAAGAAGCATTTGATGTAGTGCAAAGAATATCATATATAAAGGACGGACTGGATGTACTCAATGGAATTGCCAGGAAAAGTAAGAAGGACTATTAAAAATGTTAATCAGAAATGTACAGGGATGGAAGGATTAAATGGATAAACACCAGAACAACCGAATAAGGAAAGGGAGATTTGTTAGATTCATTTAAGTAAAATTTGTAACCAGCTTAACTATGGAAAGAAAATGGCACCTCATATAAAAGATGATTAAAGTATGTAGGATAATGGTTACAATTGGCGAAAATTTCAAGTTGTAAGAATAATGTTTTTTAATCATGTAAGGAATTTATGCATTTTAATTGCATTAAATTAATTATTTTATGGATGTCCCACAAATTTATTTTTAGCCACATATGACCAACAAAATTAGAATTTTTTTTATTGCATTTTTGAATAAAATTATGTCACATAAACATTTTTTTTTTATATATAGTGGAACCTCGGTTCACGACCATAACTTGTTCCAAACCTCTGGTCGTGAACCGAAGCAATATCCCCCATAGGATTGTATGTAAATACAATTAATCCGTTCCAGACCGTACGAACTGTATGTAAATATATTTTTTTTAAAGATTTTTAAGTACAAATATAGTTAATTACACCATAAAATGCACAGTGTAATAGTAAACTAATGTAAAAACATTGAATAACACTGACACAAACACCCAGGCTCCCTGCTGAGCTGCACGCGCGCTCTCTCTCTCTCTCCAGCACGGGAGCCTGCGCTCTCTCTCTCTCTCGCTCTAGCACACGAGCCCACGCTCTCTCTCTCTCTCTCTGTCTGTGTAACATTGCAGCAGTTCGCGCTATAAACACTTTTTTAATGAGTTTTAAGCACAGGGGAAAAAAAAGGAACATTTGAAAAATCTGTAATTTAATAAACCACCAAGAAAAGTAACATTGCAACAAATCACGCTACGAACCACCCACTGTAAACACTTTTTTTTAATGAGTTTTAAGCACAGGGGAAAAAAAATGAACATTTGAAGTGAAAAGTAACACTGCAACAATTCACGCTATAAACCGAAAAATGAACATTTGAAAAATCCGTAATACAAAAACCATAAACCACCAAGAAAACTAACCTTGCATGAGTCGAGTTCTGGCATTAAGTGAGGAGGAACTGGGTGCAGAGGAGGTTACAGTTTTGAGGGAGAGTCTGGCTCCGCGATGGAGGGAAGTTTTCCTTCAGGTGTTTTCTCTCGTGTGATTTCTTGGGTTTCTGGTGTTTTTAGCTGTTTGGTGGGAGCGAAAGCCTCATGCAGCCATTCCAAAAACAAAGTCCTTGTGACCCAACCCTTCATGTTTGCCCTCCACATTACTGGAAGTCTGGCTTTGATAACATTGTGCTGCTTGAAAGCACGAAGGTTCTCAAATTGGTAAATGAGTAAACTGGTAAAAAGTTTTTCCACCTCTTCCAGCACTTGAGGCCTCTGCCTGGTTAACGCTGTAACTCCTTTTGCAACAACAGCTGCTTTAATAGATTCTTTCTGCTTTAGAATAGTCAAAATCGTAGGTTTTAACTTCTTGTAGTTGGCAGCAAGATCAGTAACACGAACGCCACGCTCATACTTTTCAATAATTTCTTTCTTTACTTCAGTTTTCTGCAAAACTTTCTTCTCACCACTCTACACTTTCTTAGAAGCCATGGTTAACTGCAAAAGCACATGAAGTACTGTAGAGCACAAAGTGATCACAGGTAAAGCACGCACGTCTGACTGAGAACAATGAATAGGGAGCGGCTCAACACGTGCTTAAATACAGTAATCGGCGCGTATGAACCGGAAGGGAAATGAAATAGAGTACAAAGAGTTCACAGTGAAAGCATGCATGCATGCACGCACGCACAAGCATGCATGTCTGACCGAGAACAATGCAACACGTGCGGAAATCATCAGCACGCACAAACCGAAAGGGAAACTGGCTTGTTCGTATACCGAGTGTGTGGTCATGAACCGAGGCAAAAGTTTGGCAAACTTTTTGGTTGTAAACCGAGTTGTACGTGTACCAAGATGTTCGTGAACTTGGGTTCCACTGTATATATGTTTTTAGCCACCCAAATGCCACACAGTCCTCGGCAAGTTACAAAAACCTTGACTTGGGTGGGGAGGTGATTTGAAAGAAATGACATTAGCTACAGAGTGGAATCAAATGTATAATCGTAAAGTGAAACGTAACATTCATTCATGTCCATTTCTCATTTCAAAAAATCCTAACCACAGTGAAAACTTATGTGTGTGAAGTACTGGAAATGTGCGTTTGCCTACTGGAGAATCAAACGTTCTTAGGAAAGCCCAACACTTAATCCACTGTGCCAATATTGCCAAATCACTAAAAAGAGTATTTTGCCAGATTTGTATATAAATGTTGAAAAAATGGTAAAATTTTTAAAAATTAGTTTGTGTACATTGGTCTCAAACCTTCGACCATTTCATTGGATATCCAACATGCTAACCACTTGACCAATGCTACTTAACTGTCATACTGAAGTAATTTGACAAAATTTCAACATCAATTAGTCAAAAAAAAAAAGTTTAAATCATTTTCTACATTGGTCTTGAACCTTTGACCATTTTATTGAAAGTCCAACACCACTCATTTTTCATATATGAGTGTGGTGGCTAAAAACACCATAAATATGTGTAATAACTCGAAGTATAATATAACAAAATGAGAAATTTAAATTTGATGCAATTAATGTACAGATTGAGTCAAAACTGATGAAATATTGCATTGTCACCGAAGATCAGCATGCATACAAAATATAAAGGAAATCGGTTCAGTAAAAGGGGCTAAAAAATTGATTGCAATATTTTATCCAGAGAGAGAAGACAAGCTGAATAAAATTGTACAATAAAAAGCTAGTAAGCACATTTTTATGTAAAACAGAGAAAGTTTCTGATATAACAAGCATTTTTGGGTACCAACATTGGAATACAGTAAACAATATCAACAGCATCAATGAAAATTTCAAGTTAATTTTGTTGCATAAAACACATTTCACAATATCCAGTTGTATATAAAATCCCAAACACATTTATTGTTATTAAAATATTATTTTAAATAAATCACTTCCAGAAAGCACTCTTGTGAAAGGAAAGGAAAGCAAATACAAACACAACCGACTATTTAAACTGAAAACCCCAGTTCCCCCATTTGCCTCATTCTTTGATAACAAGTCATTCCAAATATAGCAGTTTATTTAGTTCTTTATGTTGCACTTTGTATGTTATCAACATTGCAAAGTGCACTGAGAGACCAACAAAACTGAAGTCTAAATGTTAAAGAAAAGCTAATGAAAACATTACAAAGATGATAATATGCCTCTTATTTGAGCATATCCAAGATGCATCAACCAGCAAAAGAGTACATCCATGAAATTTTACAGACTGTTGCTAAATAATACAAGGTACTCCAGATGTGGATGCAAATATAAATGTAACAGCAGATCTACAATTCAGATTCTTGACTAGATGTCTTGACATGTGGATTATGTGACACAAGTAACATCAATTTTTTTTTTCAACCACACTGTAGACTCCCACAGCCCGGCAGACTAACACATATTTTGGATCTTTAGTCCATGTAGTATTTTCCTAATCCAAAACAAATTGATAAAAACAAAAGACCCAATTATTCATATATGATCTTAATTTTAGTGTCACTAAAGGCAGCTGCTTATAGTACACCAGACTGCCATAACCATTTTCTAAAGCCTGGTCTATAATTTACTTTTTGTGTACATTGGAAAAAGACCACACATCAACATGACATGATCCTTTAAAAAACACATAAAATATTCTCTTTCAACATGACAGTTATGTGTATACTGTGGTTGAAGAATGATACACATGTACAACAAAACTTTACAAATAAATGTTAGGGTAAAAACTTGCAGGTAACCATGTATATATATATATAAAGCTGGGCTAGCAGAAAGCATACCTAGACTACCAGGCTTGCAAAGGTGGTAGCCAAGCAGACTACCATATGCATTTACAATTTGTCCACCCCTGAGAATATGTTTAACTGGTTATAACTGCAACTAAATCCACACATTGAATTTTTAACCCTGTAATGATCCTGTTTCTACATTGCTGTTTATTAATAAATCCAATTTCAGACTTTGTTTCTTCATAGTTTACAATGAATGTGAATGATTTTACTTTTATTATTTTGAAAAGTATGTGTTAACTTCTGTGTGTAACTATGTGATCTGTAGTGCTTAAAGCAGTACATACTTCAGATTTCAACCAATTAAAATCTTCTTTTTTTATTACTGATTAAATTACTTATAAAAGGCACTTAACTTCAGCAGTTCCAAAATGTTCTGCTCAGATTCCTACAAATGTATGCAGTTCCAAAGAAAAGTAGAAAAAACAAAAGAACAAAAAAAAAAAACTGCCTCTCTATACTTTAACAGCTGCTTTTTGCCTAATGCCAATTCTCTAAGAAATGCAAGAAATGAGGAAGATACAATTCAAGAATTTTTTACCCAATAAAACACTTCAAAATATAACCATATTATTGGTAGATAACCCTGGCTATCTCAGCAAATCTCATTTAAAAGATAAGTCAGGGGTAAGCTGCATATGATGTGTAGCGGTTTCACTATCAAAAGAAAGAGAGGCTGAACAGACTCAGCCAAGGAATGTACCAACCAAATACACTACCTAGATTAATCAGCATATTAGGTATACTCAAGTGTATATTCTACATTTCTACCTAAAATACATTTTCTAAATCATGACTTGCTAATAAAAACCTTGATAAATTTTGTTTTTGACATTACGTATTGCTAATTTATGTAACAATAACTTGAAGGAAAAGATAAAAACGTTTACATAATACAGTAATCCCTCGCTATATCGGCCGACTTTGGGTTTCACTCTATCATGGATTTTAAATGTAAGCACATCTAAATATATATCACAGATTTTTCGCTGGTTCGCGGATTTCTGCAGACAGTGAGTCTTTTAATTTATGCTACACGCTTCCTCAGTTTGTTTTGCTGTTGATTTCATACAAGGGACGCTATTGGCGGATGGCTTAGAAGCCACCCAATCAGAGCATGTATTACATATTAACTAAAACTCCTCAATACTATAAGATATGCATCCCGTGCGGAGCTTGATTGTTTGCTTGTCTCTGCCTCTCTCTCACCCTCTCTGACATTCTCTGCGCCTGATGGAGGGGCCGTTTGCACAGAGGCTGTTTGCTTAAAAGAGACTGACGTTCCTCTAAAAAAATGCCGCTTTATTGCGGTGCTCGGCATATTTAAAAGCACAAAAGCACACGTATTGATTTTTTGATTGTTGCTTCAATCTTGCTCTCTCTCTCTGACGTTCTCTGCGCCTGACGGAGGAGATGTGAGCAGGGGCTGTTTGCACAGAGGCTGTTTGCTTAGAATATACTAACGCTCCTCTAAAAAATGCCGCGGCAAACTTAAAAGCACAAGTATTGATTTTCTGATTGTTTGCGTTTCTTTGCGAGCGCTCTCTCTCTCTCTCCCTCTGAAATTCTCTGCTCCTGAAGAGAAGAAAATCTATTTGCATTCTTTTAATTGTGAAAAAGAACTGTCATCTCTGTCTTGTCATGGAGGACAGTTTAAACTTTTCACTAAAGGGTGTTATTTCATGTCTAGAGGGCTCTAATAATGTTAACAGTGTGGGAGAGTTTATAAGGGCTTAAAATATATAAAAATAACTACACAAACATATGGTTTCTACTTCGCGGATTTTCGTCTATCGCGGGGGGTTCTGGAAGGCAACCCCCGCGATCGAGGAGGGATTACTGTACAGTGTATTTTCTTGTAAAAAATAATTAGCTATATGTTCAATATAAAATAAAAATAAAATATAGAACTTCTGAATTCACACTTCTGATATCATTCAGAACCACTGAGTTAAGCATTTAATAGTGAGCATAAATACGCTTCGGAAGGACAATTCAGAAATGATAAGAACAATGGCCATAATACAAGACAGATTCTCTAGAGACACTATTAAGGTTCCCTCTTCACTTAGACTGGCATGTTCAACAAGCTGTTTAGATTTGCAGAACTCAAAAGCAAAGCAGAGAATCTGAAGTTTTAGAGATGATGTAGCCTTAAGAAAATGTACCTTAATGCATAATGGGGAAGAAAAAAAGTCAACAAAGAGCTATAACTCAACCATTGACAACCTGGATGGAAAAACATTGCACTAATAGTCAACAAAAAAGTCATTTAGAATATACTGTAAGCACTACTTCGGTGTTCTTGGCCTTTTATGACTTATGTTCCAGAAAATTACCTCTGTTGCCTAGGGTGAGGCTACTGAATAACAAAGGCTGAAGGGATCCCTTTAACTCTGGAAAGGTAATCCTAGTGCTGGAGAGTAAGAATCGAAGACCACCAGTAACGGAGTTGGATGTGGGTACCACACAAAGCCCAAATCTTGCAAAAATAAAGCAAAGAGCACAAGCAATTGAGGCAGTATGTAAAGCAACTTTGTCTTACTGAAAACAGGAGTAGACTGATCACCTGCTGCCCAGCAGATGTAATCTTTATGCTAGCAAAAGTTGACAACTGCGTGTGAAAACTTAAAGACAAACTGCAATATCGCACATAACCACAAAGTGCAACCAAAACGAAGATGAAGTGCTTTGACAAGAAATATCATGCTGAACAGTCTTCCATGTGTGCCAGAGGTCAAGTACTAAAGGAATAGGAAAAAACATTGCCTAAACCTACAAATCAACAAGAACCAAACCATAAGTACATCAACTTTGATTCTAAGAAGTATTGATTGTAACGTGGTAATTAGGATAAAGCCAGCTAATGTGTTCTTGTTACTGGTATCACTGTAACTGAAAAGTAATAACCCATGTGAAGAATATGTTATTAGCTGTTATAACTTACTCTTCCTAAATTCAGTAAGAAACTTCACAGCAGCATCTCTCTCTCTCACACACTAACTCAGTCGCGTTGTGTGTACGGGAGTAAATCAGTGCAGACTAGCTCTGAAGAAATCAACACCGTCAACACAGTGCAGGTGCTAAAAACTATATAACTAGAAAATTTTGTATACTCTAGTGTGCTGGACTGGTAACATCACTTCAAGACAAGCCCATCGAATTAACAAGGTAATTAAAAGGACAGGCTCAGTAATGGGATGCACTCTAGACTACCTGGAGGTAGTAGCAAAGGAGAGGATTAAAACAAAACCGAGTACCATTATGAACAAACTGCACATCCTCTCTGTGACACACTACATTGAGTATTTTCAGCCAACAAATCATTCAGCAGAAGTGTATCAACAAACCGAGTACCATTATTCTCTTTCTTTGCAAGAAAAAAAATTGCTATAAACTGGTGTGACAAAGTACATGATCACCCTTCAATGCAAACAGAACCCAAATATGGTTATTGCTACTTGAAGACTTTAGTTAACAATAAGGATAAATTCAGGCAACACTGTCCAAAGTAAATCTAACTAAATGGTATCTATTACCATCAGAACGAGCTCATCAGCAAAGTATCCTAAATGGAATATCATGCCACAAAAAGACATTCATGAAAAAAACCTGGAAGGCACAGCTATAACTAAGGAGAAGGAAAATAAATTCAGGCAATGATCATAATGCACTTCAGAACACATACATAGCATTACATTTGCAGCTACACCATGGTAAAATGAACAAAAAAACTGGCAATTAAGTTCTAAATAAGTGTCACCTTGTACAGTACTGATACTGAAAAAGGGTCTAAGAATGGCTGACAGGCTTAAAAGAAAAAAACCCTTCCACACGATCACTGTGAAAAAGTCGTGCATAGTAAGTTTTAGAACTGAGAAATTTGTGTAATTACTAACAGATTAAAAAGAAATTCTGAAAGAGCACTGAATGGACAAAATAAGAAAAAAATCTCAGAAATGGGTAGAGAGAGACAGAGAGAGAGAGAGAGAGAGAGAGAGAGAGAGAGGTTTATTTTATTAGCCCTTAATAAATATCTGACAGATTTCCTCAGGAAATATAGCAGATCACATGTAAAATAGTTTAATACTGATGTCAACTGCAACAACATATGAAATCCATTATTTCAAAGCCACAGTAGGGAGAGAGAGAGAAAGAGAGAGAGAGTGAGAGAAGCTGAGACTAAGCACAGCTAAATGTAGGCTGGACCAGACTCGCTATGCAAGAAAACTGAACAGAGTTAAGAAAAAAAAATTCTAAAAGAAAAAGAAAAAAAAAAAATCTCACGGCCTTTCCAAATTCTTCGAGAGGTAAAAAAGTCAGCCAAGACACAAAAACAACCCACCACCCTCTTCTTTCCACATCCTGCTGGGGGACAAAGCCAGAAGAAGTGAATGGTGCCCAAAGAAAGTTTGAAGGAATATTAATACATTAATCCCACTACTCACTCATCTAAGGTCCAGAAAAGTTTCACCAGAGCCTGGAAGAAAGCCACCTAAATCAAAGCCCTGTTCCCAATCTTCTTTTCCCAACAGGCTAAAGAATGCATTTTATGATCGCCCTACCCTCCTTCCCCATCCCCATGAGTCCTTTGGCTCAACTCTGAATGACATTCATCTTAATTGGCTTCATTTATTCATTGCAGAATCATGACATGTAACCAAGCCAAAATGTATAGTAGATAGGATATCCCCTATCTGTAGGCTGCTGGTTTTAAACACTTACTACCTGGTCATTTGTAAAGTGTAAAACAAGGAAATCCCCAATTTCAAATGCACATATACTGTACATGTGCAGAAAGAAGAAGTTACAGCCTCTCTCACACTCATAAAAACCATGTAGCTGCAGTGGAATATGAAAACATTGTGTGTGCATATACAGAAGTGGTGAAATATTACATACGTAGTCACAGAAAGCATGAAAAAAATCACAAACACTTTAGCAATTATTTCCAAACATTAGAAGAGATGTATATTTCTCTTAACAGCATCACAAGAGTGTATATACAGTGGGTACGGAAAGTATTCAGACCCCCTTCAATTTTTCACTTTGTTATATTGCAGCCATTTGCTAAAATCATTTAAATTTATTTTTTTCCTCATTAATGTACACACAGCACCCCATATTGACAGACAAAAAAAAGAATTTTTGAAATTGTTGCATATTTATTAAAAAAGAAAAACTGAAATATCACATGGTCCTAAGTATTCAGACCCTTTGCTGTGACACTTATATATTTAACTCAGGTGCTTTCCATTTCTTCTGATCATCCTTGAGATCACCTTCATTTGAGTCCAGCTGTGTTTGATTATACTGATTGGACCTGATTAGGAAAGCCACACACCTGTCTATATAAGACCTTACAGCTCACAATGCATGTCAAAAAAAATGAGAATCATGAGGTCAAAGGAACTGCCTGAAGAGCTCAGAGACAGAATTGTGGCAAGGCACAGATATGGCCAAGGTTACAAAAAAATTTCTGCTGCACTTAAGGTTCCCAAAAGCACAGTGGCCTCCATAATCCTTAAATGGAAGACGTTTGGGACGACCAGAACCCTTCCTAGTGCTGGCCGTCTGGCCATGCTGAGCTACCGGGGGAGAAGAGCCTTGGTGAGAGAGGTAAAGAAGAACCCAAAGATCACTTTGGCTCCAGAGATGCAGTCAGGAGATGGGAGAAAGTTGTAGAAAGTCAACCATCACTGCAGCCCTCCACCAGTCAGGGCTTTATGGCAGAGTGGCTAGTCGGAAGCCTCTCCTCAGTGCAAGACACATGACAGCCCGCATGGAGTTTGCTAAAAGACACCTGAAGGACTCTGAGATGGTGAGAAATAAGATTCTCTGGTCTGATGAGACCAAGATAGAAGTTTTTTGGCCTTAATTCTAAGCAGTATGTGTGGAGACAACCAGGCACTGCTCATCACTTGTCCAATACAGTCCCCACAGTGAAGCATGGCGGTGGCAGCATCATGCTGTGGGGGTGTTTTTCAGCTGCAGAGACAGGACGACTGGTTGCAATTCGAGGGAAAGATGAAAGCGTCCAAGTACAGGGATATCCTGGACAAAAACCTTCTCCAGAGTGCTAAGGACCTCAGACTGGGCCGAAGGTTTACCTTCCAACAAGACAATGACCCTAAGCACACAGCTAAAATAATGAAGGAGTGGCTTCACAACAACTCTGTGACTGTTCTTGAATGGCCCAGCCAGAGCCCTGACTTAAACCCAATTGAGCATCTCTGGAGAGACCTAAAAATGGCTGTTCACCAACGTTCACCATTCAACCTGACAGAAATGGAGAGGATCTGCAGGGAGGAATGGCAGAGGATCCCCAAATCCAGGTGTGAAAAACTTGTTGCATCTTTCCCAAGAAGACTCATGGCTGTATTAGCTCAACAGGGTGCTTCTACTAAATACTGAGCAAAGGGTCTGAATACTTAGGACCATGTGATATTTCAGTTTTTCTTTTTTAATAAATCTGCAACAATTTCAAAAATTATTTTTTTTGTCTGTCAATATGGGGTGCTGTGTGTACATTAATGAGGAAAAAAATAAATTTAAATGATTTTAGCAAATGGCTGCAATATAACAAAGAGTGAAAAATTGAAGGGGGTCTGAATACTTTCCGTACCCACTGTATGCGTGTGTGTGTGTGTGTGTGTGTGTGTGTATGTGTGTATATATATTATATATATAATATATAATAAACTCCACATTGCCACTAGGTACAGAATGAAAATACATTTACAAAACTAATCTTCAACATGGTTTACACTTTGCCAAAATGAATGAATTAATATACTATCTTCAAAACAAAAATGAGACTTGGTTATGGTTACAAACCAAACACTTCTCGCTTAAGGACTCAGTGAGTGCCTGTACGTAAAATATGGGCAACCATCCTGCCTGTCAGATGGAGAGTTGCAATAACAACCCTTAACGCAATGGCTGATTTACTAATTATTTTTAAACTTTGCACAAAACTGTAACAAAGCCCAGAGCAACACACATTTGGAAAGGGTGACTCTTTCACAATGCACTATAGTCTGTGCCTCATATTTAAAATATTAGTAGTTACCCATTCAAATATTATAATAGACTGTTTAAAACATCACTTGTGCTGATACCAGTGTGAAATAAGTGCAAGAATTGTGATGACAGGAATTATGCCCATAAAATTCAAACTGTAGGATACTGGAGGAAGAGTAGACAGGGGAATATTGCATTAATCAATTCACCATGAAGAAACTGACTACAGGTATCTATATATGCATTGCATCAGCAGTAACCTATTCATGCAGTAAACGTGAGAAAATTGGTTTTCACCTAATGGGAAAAATGACTTTGGCTTACTTCAGAAAAAAACATCAGGGAGACAGGACAAAGTCAAGTAATCATCCTGTGAAAGACTCTTCTGTGTAAGTGTGTAAGAACTTTTTGACTATATCTAAAACAAGGAAATATCCTATATTTACTTGTACATTTGATACTTAAGCACACATATACAGTCATATGAAAAAGTTTGGGAACCCCTCTTAATTCTTTGGATTTTTGTTTATCATTGGCTGAGCTTTCAAAGTAGCGACTTCCTTTTAATATATGACATGCCTTATGGAAACAGTAGTATTTCAGCAGTGATATTAAGTTTATTGGATTAACAGAAAATATACAATATCTGCATCCTATGAACAATTACATTCCAAATTTAACATTCCAGCTACACATTTCTTTCACTGTCTTCAAATCAGGAACTTTGTTAAACAGAACCTTCCAGATTTTCCTCATCTTGCACCCTTATCCATGCTGGAAAAAATATTGCTCAATCTCAAAGATTTAGACTCCATCTCTACAATACATAAAATCACTTTACAATCCCTCCCTTTCAAAGATCCAAGAGGACACTGGGAAAAAGATCTCTCAATTAATATATCAGAAAAGGAGTGGAAAGTAGCAATGCAGAGAATTCACTCGAGCTCCATATGCTAAAAGCATACAATTATACAACTTAAAATTATATATCGAGCACATCTGTCTCGACTAAAACTCTCCAAAATGTTTCCAGGGCGTGATCCAACCTGCGAACGTTGCAACCAAGTCCCGGCCTCACTAGGTCACATGTTCTGGGCCTGCACCAAACAAACAATATTCTGGACAAAAATTTTTAATTACCTTTCAGACAGCCTTGGACTCACAATCCCTCCTAACCCATTAACAGCTGTGTTTGGGGTTCTTCCAGAGGGGCTTAAAGTGGAGAAAGACAAACAAATTGTGATTGCATTCACTACACTTTTGGCACGCGGACTTATTCTGATAAACCGGAAGAACCCAAAATCTCCTCTTTTAAGTCCGTGGGAAACCGATGTTATATTATTTGAAATTGGAAAAAATCACATACTCAGAGGATCCGTACAGACTTTTTTCAAAACATGGCAGGATCTAATCTGTAATATTTTAAAATAAGTTCATAAAGCACAGAGAATTTATTCATTTAGGTATGTTTACAAGCCTTAAATTTAACGCTGTTTGGCTTGCTCTCTCTCTCAGGGGTGGGGATCGATCTGTTCTTAACTCAATTTTTCTTTTTGTAAAAACTTGATTGCTTTGTATGGATTTTAATAAAATTGATAAAATGAAAAAATCTATACTATATGTATCATAACAAAATTAGACAAGTGCATAAATTTGGGCACCCCAACAGAGATATTACATCAATACTTAGTTGAGCCTCCATTTGCAAATATTACAGCCTCTAGAGGCCTCCTATAGCCTTTGATGAATGTCTGGATTCTGGATGGAGGTATTTTTGACCATTCTTCCATACACAATCTCTCCAGTTCAGTTAAAATTTGATGGCTGCCGAGCATGGACAGCCTGCTTCAAATCATTCCATAGATTTTCGATGATATTCAAGTCAGGGGACTGTGACGGCCATTCCAGAACACTGTACTTCTCCCTCTGCATGAATGCCACTGTAGATTTCGAACTGTGTTTTGGGTCATTGTCTTGTTAGAATATCCAACCCCTGCGTAACTATAACTTTGTGACTGATGCTTGAACATTATCCTGAAGAATTTGTTGATACTGGGTTGAATTCATCCAACCATCGACTTTGACAAGGGCCCCAGTCTCTGAACTAGCCACACAGCCCCTCAGCATGATGGAACCTCCACCAAATTTGACAGTAGGTAGCAGGTGTTTTTCTTGGAATGCGGTGTTCTTCTTTCGCCATGCAAAGTGCTTTCTGTTATGACCAAATAACTCAATTTTTGTCTCATCAGTCCAAAGCACTTTGTACCAAAATTAATCTGGCTTGTCTAAATGAGCATTTGCATACAACAAGCGACTCTGTTTGTGGCGTGAGTGCAGAAAGGGCTTCTTTCTCATCACCCTGCCACACAGATGTCCTTTGTGCAAATTGCGCTGAATTGTAGAACAATGTATAGATACACCATCTGCAGCAAGATGTTCTTGCAGGTCTTTGGAAGTGACATGTGGGTTGTCTGTAACCATTCTCACAATCCTGTGCATATACCGCTCCTGGATTTTTCTTGGCCTGCCAGACCTGGGTTTAGCAGCAAATGTGCCTGTGGCCTTCCATTTCCTGATTAAATTCCTTACAGTTGAAAGTGACAGTTTAAACCTCTGAGATAGCTTTTTGTAGCCTTCCCCTAAACCATGATACTAAACAATCTTTGTTTTCAGATTTTTTGAGAGTTGCTTTGTGGATCCCTTTGCTGTCACTCTTCAGAGGATAGTCAAAGGGAAGCACAACTTGCAATTGACCACCTTAAGTGCCTTTTCTCATGATTGGACACACCTATGAAGTTCAAGGTTTAACAAGCTAATCCAACCAATTTGGTGTTGCAAGTAATCAGTATTGAGCAATTGCATGCATTCAAATCAGCAAAATCACAGGGGTACCCACATTTTAGCACAGCCAGTTTTTCACATTTAATTTCATACAACTAAATACTGCTTCACTAAAAATCTTTCTTCGGAAAAAACCCCAGTACTCAGATGTTCCTAGGAAATGAGACATACCACTGTTACCTTTTTTGTTAAAAGTAGAGGGGTTCCCAAACTTTTTCATATAACTGTATTGGACACTTTAAAATGCTTTCTTCAGTAGTTTTATCATGTGCAGTTTTTAGTTAAGTCATTCTCTTGAAAGGTATCACTACTTTTACTCAAGTACGGCTGTTGGGTACTTTATGCAGAACTGGCCACGAAAACTGCACCTGCAAAAACACTTCTGGTCATTTCAAAACAAGAGAATTCCTCTAGGGTGGTAATTAGGGCAAGACTTTGCAAGTGTTTGTGACTGAGTTTTCATTAGTGTCTTGGTCTGATTTATTAAACTGTTTAGAATTCATCTGTACCAACCCTTGCTTAACAGAAAGTTGCTCTGTTGATCGGTCCCTAAAACCATATCAGCTTAATCCATCCTTTTGTCGCTACAACAGCTGTAGCTTTTTTTTTTATTTCAAACAAAGTCATTGCAGCCAAGGTTTCAGTTGATTGAAAACTATTTTTCACTGGACTTGCATAATACAAATATTTACACATAAAAAAATATTAGTTGGATTCAAAAATGTTTTCCTAACTAGATATGAATTACAGTAGGGTTCGTTGCTGTGCAGAGTATTTGGTCATTAACTTTGCTGTTTGTGTTTTTTAAAGTAAGTAATATTCCATAATTTTTATCAACTAGGCAGACTTGAGCTAGCAGACAGTTGCAAACACTGTAGTTGGAAGTGTGTGTGTGTGCTATGATAAAACATCTTAAAAACGTTTAAGGTTAACTAGTTATATTTAATTTTGCAGATAAAAACAAAACAAAGTTAATCTTTTTGACCATAATCTGTTTTCCTGTCTAGACCAAAAAAGTAAATAATGTGTTTTTTCTAGTTTTCAGTATTGTGTTCAAAAATGAAAATGAAAGGAGCCATGTGCTCCTGTTTCTCATGTACAATCATGGACTTATGTAGTCGTGTAAATGACACTGACAAGCATTGGCACTTTAGAACTGATGTTCAAAAACACAATACTTATGGGGGGGGGGTTTGGGGGAATCAAAGAACATACCAGAGAAGAGTAACTGAATTATTTAGAACTGCATACAGCAGCTATCTAACTCTTTGAAAAACTTAATTCTTTGATAATGGTCAAGTTTATGCAGTTTCCATTTTTTACATGACTAATACACTGATTTAAATGCTAAAATAAGTGATGTGTTTTCCAGTCTTATCTTTGTAGCCTGTTACTTGGTATTTACCAAGACAGAGAATTAAGTGGTACACCATATATGATTTATGTATCACATAAGATTCAAATTTGATGTTCAATAAGCCTTGTCTATGAAAATGTGAAATCCTATGACTTTTACTTCAATGCAGCAAAACACCCTCCATGAGGCTGGGGGTTACATATTATTACATGTTTCTAGAGTGTTGAGTGTAATGTTAGGTGAGAAACCATACTTAAATAGTGAGGCCTAATTTGACTTTATACTCTTGTTTATCTGTTTTTGATTAATTACAAGTGCAAAACAATCATCTAAAAAAACAAAAACATTTTAATCTCATACATTAAACTATAAAAATATACAGTAATCTCTCACTATATCGTGCTTCAACTTTCACAGCTTCTTCACTCTATCGCATTTTATATGTAAGCATATCTAAATATATAACGTGGATTTTTCGCTGCTTCGCGAGTTCTGCGGACAATGGGTCTTTTTAGTTCTGGTACATGCTTCCCCAGTTGGTTTACCCAGTTGATTCATAAAAGAGACGCTATTGGCGGATGGCTGAAAAGCTAACCAATCAGAGAATGCAGTGAAGTTCCTGTGTGCTGACTGGCTCAGTGACGGAGCTCCAAATTCGATTCCGTGGCGTTAACCAGGAAGTCTCGTCTCGCTCATTCAGCATCAACGTGTTTCACTGTGCAAAGAGTTAACTTTTGTGCTCTTTTGTGTTTATCTTTGTGCATAGTTAAGCCCTTCGTTATGGCTCCAAAACGATCTGCTCCTGCTACTGCTTCAGGGGCCGTGCCCAAGCGCCAACGGAAGATGCTAACGATTGCCGAAAAGGTAAAAGTTTTGGATAAGTTGAAGAAAGGGGAAAGCTACACCGCTGTAGGATACCATTACGACATCAATGAGTCCACGATTCTTTTTATTTAAAAAGGAGGAAAAGAATATAACTATACCCATGACAGGTGCTGTGTGCAGAAAAAGCAAGCAAGAAATTGATCCTTACTTCGAGAAATTAGCACCAAGAATCTGTGATAAAATGCATTATTTCCAGTTTACTTTTGGTGTTACAAGCATACCTCTGAAATACAGAAGGCATTTTTTTTAAACCTTTGCTATTTAAGGCTTTTTTTTTAATTCAGTCCTAGGTACCCATAAGTCCCATTAAAAAGTGCAAGAGCAGGCTAGTTATTCCAAAAAAATATATATAAAATATGCTTCACTTTAGAAAGGAATTTCTTGTGACAGATAATAAATGACAGCATTGCCAATGAAAAATACCAAACATATCCTTTAACAATCATGATTATTTAGAATGCAACTTCCATAAAACAAAAACATACATTGTAACAGAAATTCACAATTAATCTATATTATCCTTGATTTATGTAGAATGGTGTTAAAACCTGACTAAGCACAAAGTTTTTACTTTTTTTATTTCCTTTGGGTTAGTATCCTCAGACACAGGGTTAAAGATATCAGCTGTAATTATGAAAATAATAAGTACTGGATAGGAAACAGTTATGGTGAGGTTTAGGTCATACTGTAATTACAGTTAATGAGGAGTGAAGAATAAAATGAAAAAATATATATATATATTTTTTTAATATTCAATTAGTTAATTACTAATGATGTCTCCTCAATTGGAAATTGTCTTTTTATTATAAAATACTTATGGAATCATATCTAAATATAAATATTTATTTTTCTCTCCCAGGTTAATACCACAGTTTGCCAAGAAGGGAAATAGCTGGTATGCTAAATTCAATGGAATAAACATTTCTGATCACTGCCTGGGTTTTGTCATGCAGCTTCCATTTCAAGATACAGGATCTTAAAGTGCTCATTGGAATATCATTTATGTACTACTCTGTTCCTATTTCCTGATTTATGCAAACAATGCAAAAGTGAATTAACTAGGTTATGCATGAATTACTAACTGACAGGATTAATGCAGTGCTCTTTTCTCTTGGTTTCCCAAAAGAACTTTATACAGAATACAGCTGCATGACTTCAACAAAAACTAAATAGGAAACCTGTATTCTATAAGTATTTAGAGAACTGCATTGGTTACCTATGCCATCCATAGATTAAGTATTTACATAACACATATAAAATACAAAAATCTGGAGAAGCAGCTTTGTTTAAATTTCATTTATATTTAATTTCTGAAGAAATTAAAGAGATTAAGAAACAGTTTCTACATTTAGCTGAACTTATGTTTTCTACATCTATTTTATTTTACTGCTTTCATTGTTGAATATTTTTTATTTCTTTATTGTTTCATATCCGTATTTTATTCTGTTATAATGTTTTGTAATTATCACCCTTGTAAAGCACTTAGAGATGCTTGTTTGCATGAAATAAGCTATACAAATAAAGCTTATTATTATTTGCATGTATCTCAACTTACAAAGAATGCTCTCTAGTCATTATTTTTACACCTTCCCTTCCATTATCCTTAATCTGAATATGTTTTAATTTTGCTATGGAAAGAATTTAATGGGGCAGCACGGTGTCGCAGTGGTAGCGCTGCTGCCTCGCAGTTAGGAGACCCGGGTTTGCTTCCCAGGTCCTCCCTGCGTGGACTTTGCACGTTCTCCCTGTGACTGCGTGGGTTTCCTCCGGGCGCTCCGGTTTCAACTCACAGTCCAAAGACATGCAGGTTAGGTGGATTGGTGATTCTAAATTGGCCCTAGTGTGTGGATTTGTGTATGTCCTGCGGTGGGATGGCACCCTGCCCGGGATTGGTTCCTGTCTTGTGCCCTGTGTTGGCTGGGATTGGCTCCAGCAGACCCTGTGACCCTGTGTTCGGATACAGCGGGTTAGAAAATGGATGGATGGATGAAGAATTTAATGCTTCACTAGCAGAAAGTAAATGTTAAAGTAATTGTTTTCTCATTTGAGATTTTTTTTATGAAAAACTAAAGCTGAATACTTTTAGAATATACATTTTCTGAACAGTAAATAAATGAATTTGTTTTTAGTTTGTGCTTTGAGATATTTAAATGAAATATCAAAAAATGGCGTTGATGTTTTCTTTGTAATTCAACAACTTGACAAGGCTGTGAATAGCCTACATAAGCATGACATGTCGTTTATTTAAAAAAATATATATATTCAAAGTATTGATATTTTTAAACAATACTTCAATGCATTCTCTGCAATTAAAACATGCAAGAATTGGGCTGGTCTAAAAATCTTTTTTGAGGCACTGTGAAAGGATTACAGTACACAAGACTAAATAACTGTCTATTATACAGCACTAGCAGAATACCCGCGCTTCGCAGCGGAGAAGTAGTGTGTTAAAGAAGGTACGAACAAAAAGAAAAGGAAAAATTTTAAAAATAACGTAACATGGTTGTTAATGTAATTGTTTTGTCATTGATATGAGTGTTGTTCTCATATCTATCTCTCTATATATATATATCTATCTATCTCTCTATATATATATATCTATCTATCTCTATATATATATATATATATATATATATATATATATATATATATATATATATATATATATATATATATATATATATATATATATATATATATATATACCAGCTTGGCAGCGGAGAAGTAGTGTGTTAAAGAAGAAAAGAGAAAGAAAAGGAAACATTTTGAAAATAACGTAACATGATTGTCAATGTAATTGTTTTGTCACTGTTATGAGTGTCGCTGTGATACCCGCGCTTCACAGCGATGTCATGTGTTAAAGAAGTTATGAAAAAGAAAAGGAAACATTTTAAAAATAATGTAACATGATGGTCAAAGTAATTGTTTTGTGTATTTAGCGGCAGCGTCACAAAGTTGTTTTCGGCAGCTGCATCAGAAAATGTACCACGACGTCTGACACGCCTCCTTTTTACTGTTTTCTCACAGCTTGGATTGCTGCTGTCATATATATACACACACACACACACACACACATACATACATATCTTCATATCTACATATACATATATATATATATATATATATACATACATACCTATCTACATCATATATACACACACATACATACATACACACACACAAATTATATATATGTGTGTATGTATGTATGTATGTGTGTATATATATATATATATATATATATATATATATGTATATACACATACATATACTTGTGTGTATGTTTGTATGTGTCTATATGTGTGTGTATAGGTTTGGTCACTGAGTGCAAGGGAAAAATAATAAATTATAGTCTATAAGTTATTAAACAGTAAAACATTAACGTTTTAAGAAGTACAGGTACATTGAAATTACATTTTCTATGTGAGCGTTCAAATTTGTGCCTCTGGTAATGTGCCTTACCGGCATTTAAAGAAAATTAGTTTTGTGTCCTCTGCAGTGTTAAGAGAGAAAGGCTTTGGTTTGGGATAAAAGGAAAAAGGTGTAAAGAAAGGAAAGTTGCCTTTTCTTTTATATAGTATAGAGAGATGTGTTCGCTGACGTTATGATCGCCTTTTGGGGACAGTCGCGTGGGTCTTGTGTAGACTGGTGAGACGTCCCGCCATTAATCGGCTGTGATGGCACTGTCAGTCCTGCACTCGTATGCGTGTCTTCATAATTGAGGTGAGGACCTGATAATCGTATCGTGCAAAAGAAAGTGTGAATCGCCTTAATATTATTTTGCCGTGGTGTAGAAAAGGGGTCCCGTGTTTGCACTTGTCTGGGCTATAGCGCAGGGGGAGGATGAAAAAAATTAAAAGTGCTCACTTTGACTTAAGGCAGAAGCGCAGTCAGCGTCTCAAAGGCGGCACAGCTATGCGCTGCGCTGGCTGCTCGACTTTGCTGGGCAGGAGACCCCAGTTTTGCAGACACGCTTCATGATATCAAAAGTCTCAGCGCTCTTTGGAGGTCATTCATATATTATATATATAGCAAAATACCCGCCTACTGGCGGAGAAGTAGTGTGTTAAAGAAGTAATGAAAAGAAAAGGAAACATTTTAATAATAGCGTAACATGATTGACATTGTCATGAGTGTTGCTGTCATATATATGCCTGCCTAAATAAGTCACCCTCGCTTTGCTCTTACTTTTTTACCATTCATTTAATCATGGCTAGTGGCGGAAAAATTATAAAATGGAAGGAGGATGGCTTTACCAAAACAATTATTGATGGCGAATCGATTATTCATAAAGCTTGAATTGGTGATCTGTTTTTCTGTGTTAACCTCATATTTTTCATACTTCTTCTCAAACTAAGGTGGTGCGAGGGTAAAATGAATCGGATGCTGATCAATGTAATCCGTGTACCAGGAAATCATGCATTGACAAAAGCTCCCTTTGCTTGTAATGCAAAGTGTGATTAAATGCATTATTTTTAACGTTATGGAGCACATGCATCGAAGCTTCTCGGCTGTGCTTGTGCTAAGAAAAGGAAAGATTTTAAAAATAACGTAACACGATTGTCAATGTGACCTTTTGTAAGTAGTGCCTGGAGGATTCAGTGTGGATAAACTCTAGAGACAGCGTGTGTATTAACTTGTGGATTTTTCTGTGAGTATTTGGTGGCAGTCTGACGAAGTTGCTTCGGAAGACAGCGTTACCGGAGCTCAGCTCAGAGCAAAATGAGGTGGGAGGGGAGATGATGACGTGACTCCCCCACCCGCCTTAACTGTCAATCCCCCACAAACACAGTCACTCGGAATTTGCATAAGCACACCCCTTCACCTACAATTTTAACTTAGCTACAAAGTGATCAAAACTCTCGTTTATATCCTGCGTCCTCTCATTAAACTTGTATCCCGCATTACCTGTGGGTATGTGAAACGCCAGCGGTAGCCTGTCTATGAACTTAATTTAAAGTTTAGGTTTACACCTTGCTTTCTTTCCGAGCTGGCAACACTCATGAATATGGTAGTATATGTCACTCGCTCACTTCTTATTGTTTCGCTGCCTTCTCAATTATAAATGCATGTTTTCTTAAGCGCTTTTTGGAGGTCTTCCTGGTTTTCTACGCACTGCGTTGACAGTCAGTTCACGTGATTACGTGGGGCGTGATGATGTCACACAAAACTCCCCCCCGTCATTCCAGCTCAACTCCATTACAGTTAATGGAGAAAATACCTTCCAGTTATGACCATTAGGCGTAGAATTTCGAAATGAAACCTGCCCAACTTTTGTAAGTAAGTTGTAAGGAATGAGCCTGCCAAATTCCAGCCTTCTACCTACACGGGAAGTTGGAGAATTAGTGATGAGTGAGTGAGGGCTTTGCCTTTTATTAGTATAGATAATCCCTTTGTATTCTCTTAGATATTAGGTAAGATTCATTGAAATTATGTATATTAACACACATACAGTAAAACCTAAATATTATAATTTATATATATAAGATATCGAGTGTCTCCGATATCACATATGTTACAGCCCTTACGATAGACAGGCCACCAGCAATAAATACGTACAATGCAAGAAAAATAGTATACAGTAAATGTGTATACAGTGACACTAAACGTACGTACATGTACTAAGTAGAAAATTATTTATGGTTACTCAACAACAATGACAAGATGACTTGTCCGATAACAATGAGTTTAATTTTACTGCACAACAAAGGAGAGCGTTACAGCCCTTCTAAAGGAGCCTCTTCAGGCGATTGTGTAGCACTGCCATTGTTCTTCTTCTGGCAGTCATCAATCCAAATCCCTAAAGTAGATTCCATCCAGACTACTGCCTTATTACATCCACTTACAACTCATTTTGCACCCTGGTTAAAAGGACACTGCGGCCGTAGATCTTGTATTCCTTTCCTACTTTTTAAATAAAAAGAATCGTAGCCTCATTGATGCTGTAATGGCGTCCTACAGCGGTGTAGCTTTTCCCTTCCTTTCAACAAATCCAAAACTTTTACCTTTTCGGCAATCGTTAACATCTTCCGTTGGCGCTTGGGCATGGCCCCTGAAGCAGTAACAGGAGCAGATTGTTTTGGAGTCATAATGAAGGGCTTGACTATGCACAAAGATAAACACAAAAGAGCACAAAAGTTAACTCTTTACACAGCGAAACACGTTGATGCTGAATGAGCAAGACGAGACTTCCTGGTTAACACTGCATTCAGCACACAGGAACTTAACTGCGTGCTCTGATTGGTTAGCTTCTCAGTCATCCGCCAATAGTGTCCCTTGTATGAAATCAACTGGGCAAACCAACTGAGGAAGCATGTACAGGAAGTAAAAAGACCCATTGTCTGCAGAACCCGCGAAGCAGCGAAAAATCCGCGTTATATATTTAGTTATCTATACTAATAAAAGGCAAAGCCCTCACTCACTCACTGACTCATCACTAATTCTCCAACTTTCCATGTGGGTGGAAGGCTGAAATTTGGCAGGTTCATTCCTTACAGCTTCCTTACAAAAGTTGGGCAGGTTTTACATCGAAATTCTACGCGTAATGGTCATAACTGGAAGCTGTTTTTCTCCATTTACTGTAATGGAGATGAGCTTGAACGCCGTGGGGGCGGAGTTTCGTGTGACATCATCACGCCTCCCGTAATCACGCAGTACATAGAAAACCAGGAAGACCTCAAAAGCGCTGAAGAAAACATGCATTATATAATTGAGAAGGCAGCGAAACAATAAGAAGCGAGCGAGTGACATATACAACCATATTCATGAGTTCTGCTACTTGGAACAAAGCACGATGTAAACCTACACTTTTTAAGTTCATAGACAGGCTGCCGCTGGCGTTTGTAATTTAGTGCCTGCCCATATAAGGCCGTCCGTCAGCGGCAATCAATAGCAAACTCCACTAAATATTCACGGGTGAAGGACTGTGTTTATGGAGAGGAAGATGAGATGGTCAGGGTGGTGTTTGACACAAACTCAGCGAAACTGCGAGAGAAAGTTTTAAGTGCCAGGACTAAGGTAACATTAAATACAGCCATGGACATAGCACGAGATGGCACCAGCACAGCTGGGAACCTTGATGCATGTACACGGCGGCTCCGTGAACTGGCGCAGTGCACAGATAAAAGCAACAGTTCCAAAGAGCTGAACAAAACCGAATTACACAATTGAAAAGGCAGCAAAAAATATGAAGCGTCTGATAAGCATATTCATAAATCCAGCTACTGCGGAAACAAAGCACACGTTGGAAAAAGTCAATGTCCGCTAAAGGAAGACAGTGTAAAAAACCCGTGCATGCAGTGTGTCAGGTCTCAGATAAAGAAGAAGACGAGCTGTTTATTGATGCAGTAAGAAGCGAATCGATGAATGAAACCTGTCATCTTTACAGCGATTGACAAACACGGAATGTAACTTGAACACAACACATCCTACAAATACGAACCTGATTGAAAGAAATAATGATAATCAAATCCTTGATGACAGCAACACTCAGTAACACTCACAAAACAAATACTGTATATTGACAGTCATGTTACGTTATTTTTAAAATGTTCCCTTTTCTTTTCTAGCTTTTTAACACACTACTTCTCGCTGCGATCGCGGGTATATATATATGTATATATATATCCCGATCTACATACTCGAATAATGGATACTTTATTAGCCATCAATGATTGTTTTGGTAAAGCCATACTCAGTGTATTCATTAGATGAGCGGTAAAAAGTAAGAGCGAGGGAGGATGCAGGCTGTAGTGTTGCGTCAACTCTATCTGAATTAGCGATCACATTTGAAAAATATATCTTTTCAAGTTCTATTTAGTCCATATGTGTCAAACTCAAGGGCCGCGGGCCACATCCGGCCCAAGGTGTAATTATATCCGGCCCGCAAGATCATTTTATATACTGTATTATTGTTATTAATGGCCCAGGTATATGAAGCGCTGGTAACACAATAAACTACAGATCCCATAATGCAGCGCTTCAGCTGCCTTGCCGAACACTTACGCGTTAATCAAGTCTAGCTTATGATGCTGCAAGTTATTGCGAAGCTAGCTCACCGATGCTGGAGAGAAAAGTTGATTCTGAAAATAGAGCCTTTAAAACCGATGGGAGGCTGAGTATATGTTTACTGAACCCGTGTGTCTCATTTGTGGAGCTAATGTGGCTGTAATTACAGAATTTAATCTAAGACGGCACTATGAGACAAAACATCAGGGTAACCTGAATGCAATGCAGAAGATACAGAAAGCAGAAGAATTAAATAAGAATCTGACACTTCAGCGGACGTTTTACCGTGCACAATCACAAAGTGATTTCAAGTGAAGCTGCTTTTATGGGAGACACAAATGCACCAGTGCAATTTGCCCCACTTTCCCTGTTGCCAAGTAATGTTAAACCAAGTCGTCACTACGGTGTTCCCAAATCGCACTTTGCTGATAAACTGGCGCACTGAGTTTGCGGCGCTTTGGTGACTTTGAAGAACAAAAAGTCCGTCTACATGCGGCTCGAACCTTGTGCATGTTTGGTAGCACATATCTGTGTGAGAAGCTCTTCTCAGTGATAAAGACTAACAAAACAGCACACAGGAGTCGCCTCACTGATGAGCACCTGCAATCCATCCTGAGAATCTCCACAACACAGAACCTCACACCAAACAGAAACGAACCTGTGCCAAAAAAGATGCCAGGCGTCCAGCTCTAAAATGACATATGAGCAAAGACAACTGAATGATTTGATTTGTTATTGCTGAAAGGAACACATTTTATTTATATTTCCAGGTTTTGTTATGCAGCATGTTCATATTTGAATTTGTATAATTTTGACAGGATATATTTTTATGGAGAGCAAAATCTTTTGGGATATTTAAAATCTAAGTTTATTTTTATATAAAATTACATAAGAGTAAAGAAATTTGAATGTTTGTTCTTTTAATGTTTACTTTATTTCTAACTTGTATAATTTAGACAGGATATATTTTTATGGAGAGCAAAATATTATAAGTTGTTTAAGGTTTGAGTTGATTTATTCAGGAATAATATTCCTGTCTGTTTTACCATTCCTACCAAAGATATTTCTGTCGACTAAATAAAAATTCCTTCTATTTAAAATTTAAATAGAACTTGAACAAATCGATAGTTCATAATATCCACGCAGACTTGCACGTAAGGCGGAGTTATCCGTTTTAACAAGCAGCGTATTGCACTGATCTGAAATAGCTGTGTGTGTATATATGTAGATATGTATGTATATGTATATATATGTTTATATATGTGTGTGTGTATGTATATATATATATATATGTTTATGTGTGTGTGTATATATATATATATATATATATATATATATATATAGTATATATATATATATATATATATATATATATATATATGACAACAACACTCATCACTCACAACAGTGACAAAACAATTACATTGACAATCATGTTACGTTATTTTCAAAATGTTTCCTTTTCTTTTCATTGCTTCTTTAACACACTACTTCTCCGCTGCGAAGCGCGGGTATTTTGCTAGTGCTTACATATAAAATCCGCGATAGAGTGAAGCCGCAAAAGTCGAAGCGCGATATAGCAAGGGATTACTGTACACTAAAAACAGCAAAAACTGTCTTAATGAGAAGCTGGTAAAACCTTGTCTGGTCAAGGTATCAGTTATTCAGTAACAGAAATAAAACAGCTATTAAATTAAATCATACCTCTTTAATGCTACAGTATAAGTCAGCAAAGAGGGGAAAACTACAGAGAAAAATGAGTAAGGAGAAGAGACATTTAACAAGTTGGCATCCATGTCTTGTACTAGGAGCATCCAGGACTCTTGTGGGACGCACACATATTATTTCCTTCTCTTCAGCTTGTGCCATTGTCTCACTACTCTGTAAAGGAACAGTTTCATGTTTTTGATTTATGAGCACAATCTTCCAATATATTTTTAGGTTCAATAATTTCTGGATGATTTCCAGGATATTTGATACTTTTTTTTTTTTTCAATTTCTAAGCACTGGCGAATGGAAAATATGATAAAGTGAAAACCAGGCAATGGCACCTCTGAATCAACACGTAATTGTATAGATTAATGGATGGATGTACAAGTACAATATGCAATAATGATGTAGCTTCCAGGTTTGACAAATATTGATAGCTATTTGGAACTGAAGCTCATGTATAAGCATTAAAATAAGCTTACGCCATGAGGTTAGTAAGATAATATATAAGTAAATTAATCCTGTTAAACTCGACACCACCACTGACCATACAACTACCTGTATTCTGTCATTATACAGGTCTACAAAGACTATCCTCTTTTGCTCATTTGGAAAATGATTTTAAAAGTTAAGGATTACAATATTGCTCCACCAATACTTTCATAAAAGTGTATTTCACCAAGGTTGTCCAAGAATAAAGGACATGAACACTGAGCTGTTTTCAAATACTTATGTATAAAAATGACAGCAGTACTGTGTGCTAGTAAAAATATTCATTGTCAATAACCATCTGTATCAAACAGGTTCAAAGATGCCACAGGAGAACACAGTGTGTTTCCTTAAAAATAAGGCCCTTAAGCAGATGTGGTAAATCAGGATGTAGTTTAGACCTTAAAGTGCTAGGGTACCCTTTCCAGGACTCATATGGGTGTTAAGACTTCCTCGTGTTTTTATTGGCAACAGGGAATTCTTAAAATGAGAAATCACCTCACCGCAAAATGAGTAACCAAGGTAATTTCCTCATGTGGTTCAACAATGGTATATTTGGAGTCTTGAAAACTAGAAACAGCTCTGCAGTTTCCCATGAATACTATCTGTGCTTCCAGTGCTAAAGCCTATGCATCTTGCTGGCTGCAAAAACTATTAGGTTAATAAGATGATAAAACTTGAATTTATCTTTAGCCTTAACTTCAGAAGCTCTAACTCCTGAAAATAAACTTGTGACCATATCAGAGTTAAGAGAGCTCTGGTGCAGAAGGTTACATGCAGTATCACCTATAATAGACACAGATCCTTGGTTATTATGATTGCCCCAAAGAAGGTTGATACCCTCTTTGTGGTCATTGACAGCACACACCTCGTGCTGACAAAAGTTAAAATGAATGAAGTCAACAGAGGTCAAGCCCCTATATTTGTTTTTGAGAAATCAAAACAATTTGCTGAAACCCTAACAAAACACCTTCTTCCTCATGCAAGCAGAAATTGGAGGAGTGCTGTTTGTAAGTCTGCTTTCTTGAGGGGAAAGTTTTAAACTTTACTCACAAGTCACAGTTTACTGGTGTTACAGGCAGGCGTAGAGGGCAGCAGACTGAATTTTTGCTAAGTATGTGTTTCTTCTGCAGGGAGGGAAGAATAAAGAGCTCAGCTGTCTTCAGGGTGCCCTCTGTTGCCATCTCACTTCCTTTGCATCTGGTCTACATTTTTGTAGAATTGACGTTGCCCGTCTGGGGACAATTAATAACCGATGATTTATTGCTATATAGAATAACACAATAAAAATGTGAGAGATTGCAATAAGTTTAGTTTGAATCTGAAAGTACTTTTTAAAAAAAAAAAAAAGGGTACGCACACACTGTTACACACAAGATGGGACCATGCCTTGGAAATTGGGTACAGATGATGCAGCCAGTTCATCTGCAGGCCAGCAACACCCTTAAAATCTGGAGGGGCTGGCACACAGGAATCACAGCCAATGCAGGCACCTAGAATACCTAGGTGACACAAAGACTTCATTGCTGGAATAAATCACTTAATGCTGTTGTTCACAACAATGTTCAACAGCAGTAGTCTACAAAGGATCTGCCTAGACCACCTCGAAGACAACAGATTTTCCATATCATCTGTACTAAACATACTGGCATGCCAAAAGGTTAAGTTATGACTTTATGCAAAAAAAAAAAAAAGGTATACAAAGACTCATCCCGACACAGCATTAAGTATTGAAATTATGTACTCTGTTTGGCTGTGATGAGCAACATGTTGCACAATGTAACATGTTAAAAAAAACTCAGCTGATGAAACAGCACTTGCATACAGAATTCCAACATTAAGGAAAAGCTAACCACATTTGGTTTGTTTGAGCATGTTGCAAAAAGTCAAGTAAAAGCAATGATGTGTTTTTTACATACTCAGGGGTGTCTTTTAAATAAAATCATGTTTCCATTTTGAGTGGTTCCTTTCATTAATAAAATTTGTGATTTGCACACACATATTGGACAAGGCTAGAAGCACATCATGGTTGAGTTAACCTGTATTAATCAAAGATCTCATTTACATCGAGCCACATAAAGTGAAACGCTCATTCCCACTGGATAGCCAAGGTTTAGAGCATTCTAACGATGCATGCTTGTCTAGTCATATTACATTTCATAGTTGTGCATAAATGGCAGGAAATATATTGCATGTATCAAGTCAGGGTCTACACTAACTTTTTTCTCCTTTACACATGTAATGACATTTTTATAAAGACGGCCTGAATATTTTTAATTATATCTCATTGTTTTAGGTATTATGTTTTAAACCACCTATCACGTAAGACAGATACTAATTGTGGGACAAAGCGTGGTGGGTGTCGAGGCTCTTTAAAGTTGGGGTTTTAATGGTTTTTAATAAAAAGAAAATAAGAATTATGATGGCTATTTTCCATTTGCTTCAATGAGAAAACCTTAGCATTAAGCAACAGTCCCCGGGATCTCATTTTTATGAGTGAACCAGAACAGAACCAGATATAAAACAATATTTTTATTGCACAGGAGAAGCGTTTTGAGAAGCTGTTGTGAGTACTTTTTAGATCAAAGTGCAGAGTAATAGAGAGAAAGAGAGGTTAGGGGCACGGACTGATACAGCGCATTGCCAAACCCATCACATGACAACCCAACACAGGATCCCAGATTGGGACCCGAGTGTAGCCATGCAACAGGTGACACCTCAGCACCACATAAGTTCAGATGGAATGGAACCAGTGTAAGGTTTTTTGCAGCGGCTGGAGTGCCAATTTTGCCACCAACCCCCAAGTTTTCCTAATTCCTTCAGTCCATGTACTAAACTAAACCATTGTGGCTCAAGGAGACAGCAAAAGAAACTGAATTAAAGGCTTGACACTGAAAGAAACTGAAAAGTTAAAACTGCTGTTATTTCAGGAGCCAAGTAGCACAAGGTGACTGAAGCTTAATGATTAATTTGCATGTTGTAATGACAGAGGAAACAGATACACACACATACATATGTAGGCCACTGCAGATACAGGTGTTTGAGAATATCCGGCTTCAGTGAGACTACACAATGACTTTAACACCAGAATTCCTGAATCCTACGAAAAAAGACACAATGCCAAGCCACCTTACATTCCCTGGCACCTCTTCATCAGCATCTTTGTTTTGTAAATGTGTCAATCAGCACAAGCAGTAAGCAGCCTGCTATCTCATCACCCAACAAATCAGCTGACGTCGGTCACAATTCTCCCAGCTCAAGTCTGTTCATCTGGGTGTGAGGTGCCATAAAGTCTAAGACACTGGAAATATTAGCTTTGGATGCAGAGAAAGCATTCGACATAGCTGAATGGGTCTACTTATTCACCATATTGCAAACGTTTGGTTTGGCCCAAACATATGTGCATGGACCAAACTACCATATACCAGCCCAGAAGCTTCAGTTTGTATTAACAACATTTCAGACTACTTCAAACTAGAATGTGGTACTAGACTGAATCATTAGCTGCTCACTTTTGAAATGCATCCGAGGGGAATTATCAGAGTAGGACTTATATGCAGATTATTTTTATTAAAATTGTGTTTTTTTCCAGTGAACTCTCTAGCACACAACATTAGATTATACATCTTCACTTTTATCATCACAGATGAGTTTAAATATCACAATAAAATATAAAGCTCTTTTTCAACCAACCAAATTTTGCCATTTGCATAGAAGAACTTAACTAAGACGTGCTAGATGGTCTGCTCTCTCTGTGATCTCACTTCAGCAGGGGGAATTAACATTCTCAAGGTGAATATCCTTCCTAAGCTTATTTTTCTATTTCAAAGCATCCCCATACACATTAACAAATCATTTTTTAAAAAATTAGATTCAATAATAACCTTTTTTTATTTGGAATTCAAAACATCCACACATCCAAAGGGTGACACTACAACGACCTAAAGTAGAAGGTGGAATGGCTCTACCTAACTTTCAATTTTATTACTGAGTGGCAAATACACAAGCTATAAAAATCTGGACATTGACACAAATAGATGAATACATGCAAGCTTGGTCCACAATAGAAATAAAATCCTGCAGTACTTTTTTATATTCCTTGTTTTGCATCCCAGTAAATACAAGTTATTGACAATATACTAACAACCTAATTGTCCTTCATTCACTCTGAATATGGAACATTGCAATGTAGGAAGCATTTCAAGATAGCTTTAATCTGTGGCACCTCTACACAATAACCCCCTTTCCACCCTCTCAATCTTATAATTTTTAATGTTTGGAAAACGTGCGGTATTAAATAATTTAGAGATATGTATATAGATAATGTCTTTACATCCTACAACAATTACACTCCAAATTTAGCAACACAGTTTTTCCACTATTTCCCTCACCTCCCACCTAGTTCTACTCTAGAAGATATACTGATTAGTCTTAAAGACTCAGATAGCATTTCTATGATGAATAAAACATTTTAAAGTGCCTTCCTTTCAAAGATCCCAGAGTACAGTGGGAAAAATATCTCTTACTCAACACTTCAGAAAAGTAGTGGAAGGCAGCCACACACAGAATTCACTCCAGTATATGTGCAAAGCATAAAATTATTCAACTTTAAATCTTTTATTGACTACATCAATCTCATTTAAAATTATACGAAATTTTTCCAGGACAAGATTCAACCTGTGAGTGTTGCAAATGAGCTTCAGCCACACAGGGACATGAACCAAATTAACATCATTCCTGACCAAAATCTTTAAATGCCTTTCAGACAGCCTTGGTGTCTCAATCACTCCTAATCCATTAACAACTGTGTTTGATGAACCTTCAGATGGGCTTAAAGTGGAGAAGGACAAACAAACTGTAATTGCCTTTACTTCACTACTAGCATATAGACTTATCTTCCTCAATGAATCCTAGCCCACCTCTTTAAAGTCAGTGGGTAACTGATGTTATATAATACTATGGAATGGACTATATAACCACTAAAAACAGGGACACCTTAGTCAAGCATCCTGGAATGGAATTTACCTGCACTATTACCAGAAAAAAGCATGCTATGGTAATAGAAACCTTCTGGACCTTATTAGGAAAGAATATAGAAATAAGGTCAGTACAAAGATAAAAACATAAAATGTCAAATACTTGTTCAGTCCTGGGTGTGATATCCTAGCGCCTTAACATAAATGGTGTATAAATGTTCTGATGCATTACACAAATGTATGAAATATTACCATAAGCTGATGTTTACAACAGGATACTTCTAATAACCCATCCGTTTACAGTATCTAAAAACCTCTAATAAATCCTATTCAAATCTGTGTTCTAGGGTAAAGCTTGTGCCAGAAACACCGTAAAAAAGAAGCAGTCTTTCAAGGCTAGGGTCTTGATTGCTGTGTGCTTGCACAATAATTCATTTTCAAATCATCTCACATATTTCTTGGTCAATAATAAAATTAATCATTTTCTTCACTCCCACACATTCTCTTTCTTTTAAGTGCTCTAGAAATATACCTTTCTTCCACTTGCACATTTTTTAAACAGTCGTTATACCAGATTTGCTTATCAAATTTTACATTTTCTCACACTTTCTCGTGTAAATAATGCTTTGCCCAACATGTTTCCATTAGATACAATTTTTTAAAGTTCTTTCAAAAATCTTTAATATATAGTAGTTCTCTCCATTAAATACTGTATTTAATCTCAAGTAATAGGGGATTTTAAATGTGAATAAAACAAAAAGCAAAATGAAGATAATTTTGGTATATGTTGGGTATGATCAAGTGAGGCTCCAGACAAATTCGAGTAAAGGAGCCAGTGGCTGCTAAAAGAAAACAACTGGCAGCCAATAGGTTTGACTTAGGTGCCAAATAATAAAATGTGTAAAATGTTTATCTTTAAATCTCTTACCTTTCTAACGTCCATGTATGTGTCCTTTCCCTTGTTGCTTTTGTGTCCATCTTGATGATTTGAATAACTGAATGTCATAACTTTCTATGTACAGTCTTTAAGAACTATGTATTTTACTCAGGCTCTGAGTCTGTGTCACTGACCATCAGAATGTCAGTGTCAGAGGGCCATCCAGTGTAATTTGGTCTTCTTTTCTTCTTGTTTGTAGTGAGCCAGTGTTTGACACAGGGCTCAGGATTAAACTGCACAAGTGATAGGCCATCTATGCTGATCCTGACTAAACCCTCCAAGGTTGAGACATTGAGGGAGTTTCATATTTTTGATTTTGTTCTGTTCTATGCTGAAAGACCACATTCACATGAAGTTGCTAAAATAAAACAAGCATGAGCTCAACAAGATGAATATTGTGGAAATCTATACAATAAGGCTTTTTTTCAGTAAGACTTCCCACAAACTATTACATCTTGCCAGAAGAAGGGTCCTGATTGCTTTGAAAGCTTGCATATTGCAATCTTTTTAGTTAGCCAATAAAAGTTATCATTTTGCTTGACATTTCATAACAAACTATTGTAAGACTTGTCCGAAAATTGGCATTTAAGCAGAATTTTTAGCCATCTTAATTCCATTTGAGGCAAAAATGAAAGAATTCTTTGATATTTCCTTAACAAGTCATGGAGAAAGTAACAATGTCACTCACAAAAGGCAATTTCTCCATCTGTTGAGAAATGTGGTTTGGTCTCCCTTTAATGTCAGTGTTTTTGAGCTTGCTGCCACGTGTTCCATATGAGGATGCACAGCTATCCTGTTTGATCAGAGTGCAGAAAAAGAGAAAGTGGAAGGTAAAATGTGAGGCAACCAACACTGGGTCTTAATTGCAGAAAGTGTGCCTATAGAACAGCCTAATTCCACACTGATCACTCTCAGCTCAGTTTGCTTTTGAGACTCATATCAACTGTAGTAAGTCATAGACTTTTTCCAATATTTAGCTATACAGTGTTGATTTTGGAAGCAGCTTACAGAGCAACACATTTCTACGGCAAAGGCTCCTGGAAGGGATGGAGGGACACAGTAAATATAAGTGCTATAGAATACTGCCTGATAGGCTTATTAAACACACTGTGCCATTTTAACTACACAGTGTTCATTTTGCAAGGCAGCATAGAAGATATTGATTACCACTGAATGCTTTCTACAATTTTTTTTTTTTTTTAAAAGCATTTGATCAGTTTTAATCTATTATGATCAACTGTGCCTGTGATATACAGGTGAAAGATTTTTATAGGATAGCTAGCTATCCCCCAACGGCTCTGCCCAAGTAGTAGTGAAGCATGGCAAACTTTAAAAATCAATGGGAAAAAAAAAGTAATAATTTATATTGAGAAGAATTAATTTTGATAGCTTTCGTATTCGAGGGCCTCTTGATATACAATATTTTTGGTTTTGCTATCAGGGGTGAAAATGTAGCTGTGATCTTTTTGCCAAAAATGTAAAAAGTTGGCAAGGTATCTGAGGCCAAGCAGGAGGTAGGTAGGCTCCAACGTCAAACATTTCCACTGTATGTGATCGTGTTCAGCTCTGATGGGACAGCATCCCCCGTGTGGGGACAAGAGCATGTGGCCGTGATATATCTGCCAATGAGAAGGCACCCTCTAAAACACACATGGCTGTGATCTCTCTCTCTCTCTCAAAAATGTCAAACATTACTCCTTAACAATTTCTAAATGACAACTTCACACTTCAACACTTGGTGAGAAGTAGTGTGACTCAAATGGAGGCTGGAGCATGAGTGAGGATGGTCCCGCCCGGCCCCCACCTCCCCTTGGCCAGCAGCCTGTCTCTCGGATTCACACAAATAAATTGGTGCCACAACTAAACACTTGCAGACAGTTTTGCAGCTCTTTCTCAGTTGTACAGTATGTCTGTTGGCAAGACCAATTTCTGAGCTTTTTAGAGCTTTCTTATATATATTCACTGTATAGTGTGGATCATAGACTTGCACTAGAGAGAAGAAGGGGAGTCCAGGTTACCGAGAAAATCAGCTTTATTGTTGTGAAGACAGGAACATTCTCAAAGCATTTATTTAAACAAGAGCTGTCACTTAAGCACACACAGAACACAAGCGGTAATGGTGAAAGCTGTCTGCATTAGCTCCCTTCTCAGATTAAAAGAACAAACAGCCTTCCTGCACAAGAGACAAGACAGAGAGCAAGGCCAGGTTACTGGCCGGTTTTAAATGTTCCACACATCAAAACATCAGGTGACAGACACGTTGCATGATGAGCCTGTAAACTTGCAGTTGAACCAGCAGTGGACAATCAACCCTGCCAGTTGTAACAGAGTTTCAGCGCACAGTGCAGTTGGGGGGGGGGATGTCAAGTGCCTGTTGGGGGTGGTGCCAGGATCTCACAACAGACACACATATATATTCATATTTATAAATCAAGCCACAAATAACCACAGTTGTACAAACTTTTGGAATACCTCGTCCATGATTTTTTAATATTCCCTACAAATCACAAAATAATAAATTACTGTCATATTGTGTTGCTCGGCATAACAATCACAGGCCACAGTAACATTTTTGTGACCACTTCATCAATATGTCTCATGGCACATAGAGCAGCAATGTTTTGCTGCAGTCCATTGATATTGGACTTGTGTGGCACCTTCTGTGATTTTTGTCAACTTTTGCTTCTCTAAGAAGCTGTTTCAGGGGATGTGGCTTGTACTGTCTCTCTTGTTCGTCATCTGCAATTAACGATACCAGCTCATCAAAGGGGTTGCGGTCCTGATAAGCATTGTGGCATTTTTCTTATCTCCTACCTATCTAAACTTGCATATACCTACATAATAATCAACAAGATAGAAATGGAAATGTAATAACATACTGTATACAAAAAAATCATGAAAAATCACATTTTATTTGAGCGCTATTTTTAAACGCAACACTCCAAATGCACATATAAAAATACAGACATTTCACCACGTAGTGAATTAAAGTGATGCTGTGCAGATGCCATGTGTTTTTGAAAATAAAGTATATAATTACTTTCCCTGTATAAAGCATTTACTCTCTTGAGTGTTTTGTCTTGGTAGAGTTCTATACTACTCTACTTTCCCCTTTTGTATTATTAATGTGTAGCCTTTGTCAGAATGCCTCAAATCCCATAGACTTGCTACTGTTTATAAGGTACTGTACTTTAAAACTTCTCTGAACCTTCCCTTCTACATCTATAGCCTAAGGCAATTACATAGAGTAAAAGACAAGCAGGAGTCAAGTTACATTTTAAATAATGCATTAGTGACAATATTAAATAACAACAATAAGCAAAGTACTTTTGAATATTGGCAACCATACAACCTGATAAATGCTGATGTATAGTTTCAGGAGGCACACAGACTTGCAGTTACTTTAAATAACTAACTCTATAGTTAGGTCATCACGTTATGGCTTTCTTCAGGACAGGCCTGTCTCAATATGGCTGTCGAATTGTGTTTCTCATTGTGGTCTTCATTTCAGTTTATGATCTGTGAGATGTTCCTTCATCATAATGGTATGTAAGATAGGTAGGGGTAAAGCAAAATAATTTAGACATTGTCCAAATCCTTACACCAATAGAGTCTTGGATTCAAACCAATCTCAAACAGCTGTATTTCAGACCAATGGGAGCACAAAATACCTTTCACATCTGCCCCAAAGCCATTTGTTGAGCTGATTGCTTTCCAGCTAGGTAATTTGGCTTTCCTGTGGGGATTGATTGAGGGAGTCCTGCAGAGAATCACCTGCCAAACTGATTTTAGGCACTTCCCCCAACCTTGTCATAAAATTACAAAGACTCAGTCCTAAAAGGTAGGGTGGGGTTGATTAGTCAAATATCAAATATTTATCTATTTGTATACAAAATTTCCCACTACAGCACCTGGGTAGGAGGTTTATAAGCACTTATTAGTTGACATTTCATATTAATATAGTGCTTATACAGTATATGGTTCAGATGTGTGGATAGACAACAGATTCGTCCTGCATGAAAAATAGCTAGTTTATTTAATATCAGAATGGGCGTTTTGCCTGCATTTTTCATACTACTATAAGAGTGAAGCTTAGGTGAAGTAAATGTGACTTGGTCTAAAGTGATTTGAGTAAGTTTTTTTTAATTTTCTCTTTTTACATCATATAAATGGGACACATTTCCTTAGCAATGTGCTCAGTTACAGCATTTGTATTTTTGCTCACAGATTTCGTTTTTTGTCACATAGGCATTCGCTGGTGAAAGACTTTGTGATTGTAAACTGACGTAAAGTTTGTATACCTTTTGTGTTATGCTGCATGTCAAACGAAGCTATGACTCATTTTTTCAGACATTTGCTGTACTATTGTGGCTGCACTTGACGTGTGCAGAAAGCTTGCTTGTGTTGCCACCATTTACATCAATGTGTCTCCTGCAAAGTTTACATATTACAGTGATCCCTCCTCGATCGAGGGGGTTGCGTTCCAGAACCCCCGGCAAAAGGTGAAAATCTGCAAAGTAAAAACCATACATTTATATTGTTATTTTTATATTGTCTCGCTTGGGTCACAGATATGCACAGAAAGACAGGAGGTTGTAGACACAGGGACTTGAAAACACTGCAAACAAACATTTGTCTCTTTTTCAAAAGTGTAAACTATGCTCCATTACAAGACAGAGATGACAATTCCATCTCACAGTTAAAAGAATGCAAAGATATCTTCCTCTTCAAAGGAGTGCGCGTCAGGAGCAGAGAATGTCAGAGAGAGAGAGAGAGACAGACAGAGAAAATCAAACAATCAAAAATCAATAGGTGCTGTTCGTGCTTTTAAATATGCGACGAACCACCCGACAAAGAAGCTGCAAGGAAGGGAGCAATGTGAAGGTAGTCTTTCAGCATTTTTAGAGAAGCGTCTGTATCCTCTAGGCTAGTGTGCGAACAGCCCCTCTGCTCACACCCCATCCGTCAGAAGCAAAGAATGTCAGAAAGAGGGAGAGAGAGAGAGAGAGAAGCAAACAATCAAAAATCAATAGGTGCTGTTCAGGCTTTTAAGTATGCGAAGCACCACACAGGAAGTATACAGTATATCATTGAGGAGTTTTATTTAATATATAATACGTGCTCTGATTGGGTAGATTCTCAGCCATCAACCAACAGCGTCCCTTGTATGAAATCAACTGAGCAAACCAACTGAGGAAGCATGTACCAGATATAAAAAGACCCATTGTCCGCAGAAATCAGTGAATCAGCGAAGAATCTGTGATATATATTTAGATATGCTACCATATAAAATTCGCGATGGAGTGAAGCCGCGAAAGTCGAAGCGCGATATAGTGAGGGACCACTGTATAATAATTTGGTTAGTGTTGGTAATTTGCAAATTCTCTTCTTTGCTAACAGGTTGTATTTCTCCTCTTTCCATTAATAATCAAAATATATTTATGTTTTGCAAGTGTGCATTAACACCCAACAACGTTGTAAGCTGTTCAGTTTATGTTGCACATAGGCAGTACATTTAGATGATGATTATTATTTTTTATCATTATTATTATTATTATTATTATTATTTAAAGCACTAACCTATCTACCTTAACGCAACTATGTTATTTCTTGCGGTCAAGCTGCTGAAATGCAAATATCTTATTAAGAGAATTATGATTTACGCATAAGTATAAAGGTTATAAACTATAATTAAATACCATTAAAGCTAAAAATCCTTTTCATTGTGTGAAACCACTACTGGTATAGGCAACATACCACACAGCATTACTGCCCAGTGTCAGAAAGCTCTGTCTCAGTTGCAGGATAATGAACCAAAACACATAGTTAAAAGCACCCAAGAATGGCTAAGAACAAGACATTGACTGTTCTGAAGAGGACTTCTGAGAGTCCCGATTTGAATCCTAAGGACCATCTATGAAAAGAACTGAAACCTCTCATAAAGACACCATTCAAACCTGACACAGCTGTAGCATTTTGTTCAGGAACTGTGGGCCAAACTACCTGTTGACAGGTGTAGAAGTCTTATTGACTTCTATATACTAACACAGGGTCATGGGGGTCTGCTGGAGCCAATCCCAGCCAACACAGGGCGAAAGGCAGGAACACACACATACACCAAGCACACACCAGGGACAATTTAGGATCGCCAATACACCTAACCTGCATGTCTTCGGAACTGTGTGAGAAAACCGGAGCACCCGGAGGAAACCCATGCAGAAACATGAAAACTCCACGCAGGGAGAACCCGGAAAGCGAACCCAGGTCTCCTAACTGCGAAGCAGCAGTGCTAACTCTGCACCACCGTGCCGCCTACAGGAATCAATTGTTTGCAATTAACAATGACGGGTGCTAATTGCTTTTGTCAGTTTCAAGTTATTTCAGAGGCAATTGTAGGTTCTTCTTTTTTCATGGAGGAATACCAAAACATTTGTCCACGTGTGTGTGTGTGTATTTATGGCCATCAACAAAAACAATCACTGCGGAATAAACTTAAATTTTGTGGTAGCTGAGTAAAAACTGACTTGAAACCCAGGTACAAGAACACAATAAACTTATATGGCTGATAGATGGGTGGTCTAATGCTATGACTGAGATGACACTGTATGACCAGAAGAGAGTTCTAGTTATGCCAAATTTTTGTTGCCTTTCAAGGTGCCAGGAAAATCATTTTTTAATACTTTACAATGCCCCAGAGCAATCTGCATTTATTGAATTTTACTCAGATTAAGAAAACAATTTGTTTCTCTTCTTAGCAAAAGGTACCTAGTGCTATAAACCATCCTAGACCAATGCACTGGCACAATGCCCAACAATGACTGCTCTAAGGCTCTGTATCTGGTTGTATTTAAGATCAATAATTACTTAATTAGCAATTATAAACAACAGGAAAAGGGTTGTTAAGCAGCTTCTTTCTCTGTCCTTTATTAAACAACTTTTATCAGTCGTGTGACTATATTTAGACTCACCTCTGAGATTTGCTATCACTGAAACCTTACCAGGTGTGATAGACTATTTGTCATTAGAAAGCAAATGTTGCTTTGGATTGCCAAAGAAAATATTTATTGGTCCATTAACAAGAATAATATTGAGGTATTTATAGCACTTTCAACTGCCAAGGAAATTTGCATATGCTTCCAATTTACTAACTACTGCATAGTAACTTAAAAATAATGCCCTTAAAAACATATTTAGTTGGTTATTAAACATATAAAGGATCAAGTACCAAGGAAGTGATTAAATATTTCAAGCCATCCGGGTTCCCATTGTAATCAGTGAATTGGAAGATGACGCATATCTGAAATAAAGTGGTATAACTATGAATTGCACAGTGCAGTGAATCCAAAGGTTGGTTCTGGGGACCCACTGTGGATGCAAGGTTTTGCTCAAACCAAACTCACAATCAATGATAATTTATCTAATTTAATTAGCTGGTGTTTTTTTCTCTTTTCTAATTCTAGATTCAGAAAAAAATTTACATTATCAATATATATTTATTTCTGCTACAGCCTTAAATGCTTAACTCCTTTTATTCCTTTTTTGTTTTTGTCCTGTTATTTTGCCATTTTCTGTATAATTTTCTTCCTTCACTATATCCTAATAATGACAAAAGCCAGAAGAGCAGAAGCCTGGGCAAACAACACTGAATGATGAAAGGATACAAATACTTCAGCCTCAGAGCCACTAATTAGTAAATGGATTAAATAACCAGAACACCTGGACTGAAAATCACAATTAACATATTGTGCTTAGTATATTTTAAAAAACAATTAACAAACTTAATTTTGCAATTTCTACATTGACCCCAAAACACAAAAACTGGGAAATAAGAGTTCACTTAATTAGGCTAGGAGTCTGATTAAAAACAGAAGCTAGTTAGAACAACAACCTCTAGCCACAGTGGATCCCCTGGACAGAGTTTAGGAAGCTCTGGAATAGTCAGGTTTTTTTTAATTCTTTTCTTTTTTGGAAAGCTTTAAAATCAATACAACTGAGAAATAACAGCTTCCTTAAAGTTTAAGCCAGAAATTAGTTTTAAAGCACTTACTGCACCGTGAATCCTGTCTCAGGAGTAGCAGGAAGCGTGCCATATCTGTTTGAAACTGTCATAACCACAGATGACATGTCATAGAACAAAGACCTGAAAATGTGGTTATCATTCATTGCAGCATTTTATGGTTTTATTTGGTTCTTCATTCTCATTGTACTCATCACTAAGTTCAAACTACTGCTTTATTAAGAAATGTATTTTTTTCTCATCTTGTGATCTAACTGTACAGAAAAGACAGACGATACCAGTAATTGCGGAACAAAGAAATTCACACATACTTTTTCAGAACTGGAGTACAAGTGGTCACAAGAGAGATTGGGGTATGAGAAAGACTGGCAGTGTAGAATTGCATCCTGGATTTAAAGTAAACTTATACTAAGTGATGCGGCTTTCATTTATAATATTGTGCGGGAAAAAAACCAAAAAACAAAAAAACAAAAACAAAAGTTCAACCACAGGTCAGCCAAGAGGCCCACAGTGAGATTACCCACATTTAAACAAGTTCACTGACTTACGTTAAGCACACAAACTGTCAGGATCTTCAACATATGTCAGTGATGCACCTGAGAGGCTACATCACAGATGTCAAACTCAGATAATGGAGAGTTGTAGTGGCTTCAAGGTTTTATTTCAGCCACTTTGTTAAACTAGTAACCAAACTGTAAGAGAGAGGTTTCAGTGAGCACTGGAAAATACACTAATTTGCAGGTTGTAGCGAACAGAAAGCGGAGTACAAGACTCATGGTAGGATGATTGAAGATAAGAGACTGATGAATTTCATTATTTTGAATTTTACTCAAAGAAACAACAACAACAATAAACAAGTAAGCATGCTATATGAAAACCAAGACAGAGGAATGAAAAATCTCTCAGGAACAGGAAACCACTTCTGAGAGAGAGCATAACTTTACTAAATTTTCTTACATAGATGCCCCTAAATTTGTACAATAAAGCTGAAAAGAAGAAGAAAGTTTAAATTATGCTTCACAATCTTTGGTTTCATCAGTTAGGTCAAGAAACCACTTCAGTACTGAAGTGGAGGTTTATAGCAATGGTCATTCACCAGAAAATAGGCTGTGCAAACTTTCTCATCACCCCCTTCAGAGGTTTCAGTGACTTTCCTTATTGGCCATTATGATCTTCAAAACTGAGAATCAACTATTATGACCATTAATTATTAAACCATTAATTATCACCGTCTTCGTGCCACTTTTGGTGAAGCTGAAGATCTGCAAGGTGAAATTTCCAGAAATGTATCCAGAAATGGTCAGACAAAATCTGCCTATGACACCAACATCTTTGACCCAATAGGTCTTCTTTTGGGTAAACAACTTGTGGAAATGAGGCATCATATTGTCCCTTCAGCAGTGCATTAAGTGTGACTGGGTCAGGGTCAGCAACATCTGAGGACACATACCCCAAATGTTTTGAATTGAGTATCCCTTCAAGTATCCCTTCTATTTCAATTTAAACATTATGTAGCATTGGTTCAGTTATAGTTTGCTAACCCAACACTACCTTTAAGGCATTTGTAATTGACTTTATTTCTCACTCCACCAAAGTAAGGAGCACTTTGGAAGTTGTTTTCTAAGAGATGGTTCCCTGGTAGCAAACCCTTTCATCAATTCTACTGTTCCACCATGGAAATTAGTGTCTCTGAAAGAATGTCAAATGGCTTACCTCTGGGAGCCACAAACCTTCCAAAGGCCATCAAGAATGGATCAGTATCCATGCTCTCTATTACATCCATGTGGACACATTGAGTTATCGAACACTTAAAAGATAATTCCCCAATGTGTTTCTGATCGGCGCTAAATCTTAATAGTAAATAGCCTGAAACAATTGACTTCTGTACACTAAAATGGAGGTTTGTAAAGGAGTAGGCATGCCGTTTTTGCAATTTGTGGATTTGCTTGCAAGTTATGAAACTGCTCACAGTAACTTTGCAGTGCAAAGTGTTTGCAAAGCACCTCTGAAAATCCAGTATTTGCATCTGATTTCTGCAAATACTCATTCTGGGCCTGGATGAAATAGACAGTTGTCAAAGTTATAAGGAGTCTGGCAGTTTGATAAGCTGGATCAAGGACAACAGGGTATATTGTCTCTGGCTCTAGACCTTCAGCATGATGAAGCCTACTTCCAACTCTAATTAGGCTTGAGTCCTTATTATATTCAAGCCATAGGGCTTTTACATTATACCAGTTTAAGTCAGATTTTAGTCAGTTTAGTACAGTCATGGAATCATTCCATAGGCACACTTGTCTAATATGCAAAGTAACTTTAAACAATAGCAGGTGGGAAAGCGGAGTTCCAGTGAGTGCTACACAAAGCTCTAGTCTTGGTATGAAAATGTGGCATTTTGGGGCAACACGTGCATCTGCCATTATGAATCTAACATGAACATGACCTAGATTATCCACAGTGCAAAGTATGCCACTGAACCATAATTGTACTCAGATGCACCACAAAAACATGAAGTTCCCCTCATAACTTCTGACACATTAAACACTCCAAATCATTCGGTTCTCTCTCCATGTACTCCATTTGCTGTGCAAGGCAACAGATTTAATAATTGCATCCCATGCCAAGTTAGCTTTCCACAGGTCTTGAATGAGTACTTTTGCTCTTGCAGTGTATAGAACAAGGAATCCAAAAGGGTTGTATTCACTAGCAAGGACTTTAATAAATATGCCTCATAGTTGACAAGGTAGACCGAATAGTGTGGCCTTTTTATTTGGAGAGCTATGAACAAAGACCATTCACTAGAGGTTTATGAATGTTTGTAAACTAAATAGTCTGTAGTTGGAGATCCACCATAATCCAAGTGTGGATTCCTGGAGGTTCACTTTCTCTTGATAAAGCTATGACTCATAGTTATCTAATATAGCCACTGAAAGCAGGTTCTCAATCACTCTGGGCAATTACTAGCCCACTGTTTTATTTCACATCCACCCTCAGCAAGCAGTTTTCTTAACCTAAAAATTAATTGCTTGGCTGTAGACTTGGAAGGGCAAGCTCTGTAAGCTGTTGTCTATATAGAATGCACTACTAATGGAGTCAAACACATTTTCATTACCTTTTTATTGTCTTGTGCATGTTTCTGCAGTGCAAATGTGGCACAACAGGTAGTTCACGCGGTGCTGAATGGTAACACCCACCATTCATAAACCTCTAGTGATTTGTATTTGTTCATAGCTCTCCAAATAAATCTCAGCAGGGCTCAGTACTCAGACAAAAGACTAACTTGATGGAAAATTGCTTTAATGTCCCCACACATAACTACTGAGCACACACGAAACCAGGGAAACACTCCCAAAAAAGATGGGCCAAGAGGTGGTCCTGGCAATAAATAATTATTTAGCACAAATCCTTTATGTTGAAATGAAAACAAGTAATATGTTGAAATGAAAACAAGTAAAGACAAGTCTTTATTTGTTATTATGGTGCACAATATGGTTAGGCAAATACCGGGACTCTTCAACTGTCTTACATACCCAGAATCTACCAGCTGCTGGACTTGTTGGTTATAAACTTTAGCTAGTTCTGGGTTCTTACAAAGATGACGTGCCATGCATTGTAGGCCGGGTAATACTGCATCCTTTGAGGCTTTCAAATGGCTGCATAGCAGTGGACTCTTGATACCCACTTTCATTGTTTTTGCTTGCAACAGTGCTATAGCTTGTATGTCCAACTTCAATTGAGAAGCAAGTATTTCATTCATGTAGGAAAGTGTGTCCATCTGCCATAGATGATCTGCATTTCTCATAAGCTCAGATACCGGTGCACCAATGGATATCAGCATGCATGACTGGTTATTTGCTTGAAGCTTCTGCAGGCCTCTAAGACATTTTAAAGTCCAGCCTAAAGCAGTATGCATGGCTAAAGGTGTACCCCCATGGCCCATGTGGGCAAGGCTGGACTGGCACAATCAGATGTGCAAAGTCTGAACCAATAAGAAACATAGGGTGGACCTTATTGAAGGCCCTGTAAGCGGCAACAGCACTTCTGAAGCTGGGGAATTGTGTAGGAATATAGCCTTAGAACTCCAGACAGTCTACAGTGAATGCCTGTGTGATCTTGTATTTTTTTTATACGGTTCTGCAAGTGGAAAAATATTAAAGGTGACTGGTACTCCATTCACCTGTAAAGTGTCCTACTTACAGCTCTAAGGGTCAGTGTCTCTGCTCTTTGCTCCAGTTTAAAATTATGTACAGGTTCCCTTTGAACCATCTTCTTGTATAAAATAGGCCTCAAAGCAACACCAAGACATCATGTAGTCTGGTTTGCTGATCAAACTACATAATTTCTGGCTCAAAAACTGTCATTAGGACACTCTGCTTCAAGTCAGTAACTGTCCCATGCAGTATAGTCAGGTGAAACACTTTGCAAGAGCTACAGGGTATCAAGTTGAAGACTTCAGGCTTATGTGAACGTGCACATTTCCAACAGCGTTCATTGTCTTTAATCCATTTTACAGTCAGTATTCAGCACAGCTATTAAGGTAATAGTCTTTACTGTAACAGTATGGCATTGCCTTTGATTTATCTTTTGTCTGTGTAGTGCACGTAGCTGTTTCAGACAATCCTGCTTCAGCACTATAATGCACTGAGGTTGGTTTTTCTTTCTTCTTGATGTAAGATGATGGTATTCTTTTCCCTGACTTTGTGACCTCACCTTGGTAAATGAGAACAGCTCACTGAGATTTGCTTCAGTCTTGAGAAAGTCTGTAACCAGATGGAGAGGTCCAGAGGTGTATAAGATCTGTCAGCGAAAACTAGGATATACTTTGCACAGTCACCAATTAATATGTGAGCCACATTTCAGTTCATACTCATTGTCTCCTTCAAGTGTTTTCAAAATTCCAACAAAAATTTCAGAGGACTGAGAGAGCAAGTTCATCAATTGCCTCAGTGTCTCCTATTTTAATAGGAAGTATGTTCATTAGCACTCCAATTTCACTTTGGACAAGTTGATGAGGTTGTCCATACTTGTCCTTTAAAGCTCTTAATGCAGGTGTGTGCAGGTATGCATTAATCATGCATGCTTTGGCTAATTTGTATGCATTTGATAATTTAAGCAGTCCAAGTAACACCTGATACCTAAACTGTTTAAAAAGGTGTGCATGGTTATAAATAAGACTGTCAAATGCCATCATAAGAAGGGCAAAGTCACTTTCCATACTGGAAGAGTCAATCTTAGAAAGTTAATGTTAATATTAAATTCACACCTAATTTCAACAAAATACCAGTTTCTTATAATTACCTGGAATATGGTATAGTCTCTTACAACCTGTAAGCTAACATAAAAGAGAACTTCCTTGGCTATATCTGTAAAACTGAGTGTTAATTAAGACAGTTAGGAAACAGTCTTACTGCTGGCATGGACTGTTAGATAAGTTAGATACAAATAGAAGACTGGTATACAGTTATTGCACAACTTTTTACACATAATATGAACGTATGACCAAACTTGAAACAAGATAAATAAGCCTTAAAGAGAACTTTTCTTTTCTTTGTAATACAATTTTTTCGCTATTTTTGGATGAACTGCTTTGCTTTGAATTTGCTTTGAAAGATATTTGGTTTGTGGAATTATTTAAACATGCTTCACACTATTACGAGAACTGTCCAATGAAGCAAACTAAAAGCTGCAGAACTTTTGTAATTTTTGGACAAACACAGCTACACTTACCACTCTCAAAGTAAGGCAGAGTTGGCCTTTGGAATGCCATGTTATGAGGTAATTAATAAAAATATCATATGTGCTGCAGGAAAATACACTGATGCTGTGGGCACTGGATGATGAAACACTGAAGGCAGTGTTTTGCTGCAAATCTGGCTAATGAAAATAAGGTATCTTACTGTCTGAAGAAAATCTATTTAGTTGAAAATATGGGAAGTAAGCAGCCCTATAACAAGGTGCATTCGGGTTCAGAACAGATGTTGCTCCAGTTAGGTGCTGCTGCACCTTGTCACCTAATGACATAGTAGTTCAAGTCCTCTCTGCCCTTTGGAGCATTTTCTGAATAAACTCAGTTGAAGAGGCAGTGGGAATCCGTAATGTGCCATCACCTTGCAGTTTTATGCCCTCATCCTTAGATGGATTATTAGGAGGTCTCATGTCTGTAGGGTCTGGTGGATAACATACTGCTACTTCAGTGTCCACTTTACTCTTACAGAAAAGTCAGCAGACTGAAAAGTACATAAAGACGTTCTTCATCCTCAATTTGTTTCAGAACACCTGATATCAAACAAGACTTCTGCAAGTCCTTTTCAGCTTATCTAAGAAGTCATTGTCTAGCCTTTAAAAAATGCTCAAACTTTGCCAAAGCATGGCCGCATAACTCGTTGGCTCTATCGCCCACATTTATCTTTCACTTAATCTCCTCCAGGTAAGCACATGTATTTTCCTTCTGTTAGTATTACTGATTGTGAAGTCTTGGAGGGAAAAAGTGTAGACTCATCTTAAAGCTGTCCGTACACTGGATCTGATGCTACTGTTATCCAACTTAACTGATTGGTTACTTTTACAAAAAGATGCACTAATGGCACTATTTCGCTTGTTACTTGCTCGCTTTGCTTGGAGCTTGAAATGGAGGACATGTTACATCCGGAAGGACAGTATCCCACATCACTGTCTGAAAGTTGAGCTTGGATTCTCATCTCTTGGCAGCCTTGGCTGCATTCTGTTGTCTGAGCCGGTTGTCGTGGTGCCCATAGATGACTTGTCTACAGTGTGTGAACTGCAGTGAGAAGAAATGGTTTGGCTGGATACGAGTATGCAAGCTCAGGTAGGGCTGTTCAAAATTAACGATATATATCGGATTACAATATGAAAACGTCTATCGCTGCACATTACGCTATAGTTTGTTTCGTGGTGTCGCAAAATAAACTGTTTACGGCAATATTTTTTTCATTGTTTTGATGGCCACCACGTGGATGCAGACACACTAGCATGGCTGATGAAGACGAGGCAACACCAGGTAGCTCCACACAGAAGGACCTTGTTCCTAAACGAGGGGCTACCTCTGTAGTATGGAGATGGTTTGGATTTGAAGAGTCTGACACGGACCAGAAAACGGTACTGTGCAAATTATGCTGCAAACCGATCGCTACCACAGACTCCAACACGACAAACCTCTTCTACCACCTCCGCAAAAAGCACGTGAGCGAGCATGCAGAGAGTTTACAACTGAGAGGCAGGCCACGTAGGATATTACAGTTGTAAATGTACTATTTAAACGAGCATGTTAAAAGCTTGGAAGATTAATTGCTACCAAAACAATTTGCTTAAGGCATAATTTTCCCTGCAGCGTTTGCTGTCAGCGTTAATCTTGTTAAAATTACTGTAGCGTCTTCCAGACATAATGACGATCCGAGACGGTCACTTGGTTAGTTCCCTCTTTATTAAACACAAACAAAAAAAATGGTTGCTGTTGGCCACAACCACGCCGAACAGACAGCAATCCATAAACAAACTCTCTTAGCTAGGGTCGACAAGATCGTCGTCCACTCCTCCTTTTTCACAGCGCTTCCCACCCATCCCTCCGGAACCTCCTTTACCTTCCACTCTATTACAGTCCATCAGAAATAACAGGGACAACAGAATAAATAACTGAGAGGGATGTAAATCACAGAACACAAACTGCAGAACAGAACTCTACAATAAAGAACAGAACGCTACATTACGTTTACGCCACAACTGCATTAACGGCAAATCTCCGTTAACGAGTTACGCGGATCGCCCGTGCTTGGGGCTGGGCGGCATCAACACGTTAGCGCCGTCCAGTCCCACGCGGGCGATCAGCTGTAACTCATTAACGGAGATTTGCCACACTACGATGTGCAAATTAACATTTTACTAGAATGTAGCCTAAAAATATTATATTTAATATTATATATTTAATATATTTTTGTCGTAAGCCTTATTGCTGCTACAGTTTGAAGTACAATGTTTACATTTGGTTTTGACAGTTAATGTTAGACTTGTATTTATTTTGTTTAAAGGGTTTATTGGCCTTATATAGTTTAGTTGTTAGTGCTTTGATCCTTTTATATTTAATATATGTTGTGAGAGTTATTGCTGCTACAGTTCACATTTTGTTTATGTCAGGCATTTTATATAGCAGTATTTTATATTGGGCCTTTAGTAATTTGTTTTTGAAAAGTGTTTTATATTTGATACATTAACATTTTATGTTTACATTCTAAGTCAAACATTTGCTCAAATGTTCTAAATAAAAGAACAGAAATAATTACAAGTTGAGTACTTCTCATTTTTGATTTTTTTTTAATTTAAATGAAAAAAAAAGGAGTGGTGACTATATAAACTATTCACTGAATACAAAGAAAATGTACTATATGTACTTATGTTAGGTAGATTTCCCAGAGGGGACTGGGCGGTCTCTTGGTCTGGAACCCCTACAGATTTTATTTTTTTCTCCAGCCTTTGGAGTTTTTTTTTTTTTTTCTGTCCACCCTGGCCATCGGACCTTACTCTTATTCTATGTTAATTAATGTTGACTTATGTTTATTTTTATTGTGTCTTCTATTTTTCTATTCATTTTGTAAAGCACTTTGAGCTACATTTTTTTTGTATGAATATGTGCTATATAAATAAATGTTGATTGATTGATTGATTGATATATCGTGATATCGGGATATAAGATTTTGGTCATATCGCACAGCCCTAAGCTCAGGTGTTTTCTCCTGCATCAATGCTCAGTTCACTAAAGATGAGGTTAAGCTCCTCCATACACACAGCCTTGTCCACTTTGTACTCAGTCTTTTTTTGAACTCAGTTGTTTTGCTGGTTAAGGTTTAATAAGGGGATTTTACTTAATTTTTTCTTTATGCTTTCAGCGAAAGAACTGTTGAGTAAACATAAATTATTTTCCTGGACTTAAATCTATTGAATTTATAATTTTGTATGCGATGTGGGATGTATATGCATAAATAATAGTTCATGCAGTTAGACTAAACTCTTGTGTGTTTTGATAATAACTGGCTTAGCCATAAAGGGAAAAAGAGGACAGGAATTTAGCAAGTTGCTAAAGTTTTACTAAAGTGGTTTAGTAAGGTTGGGTGCAAGTCATGATAAAGTTAAGTAAATTATCGAAATAATTGGTTAAAATATTAGTTTATCTTTTTTGTCACATGTATGTATGGGATGATTATTAACAAGTTAATTAGATTATCAACACTGGTTTTCTCATTAAAAGAGTGCTAAGAACAGAAATATAATAAGAACATCATATTTGAAAAAGAAAAAAATAAGAGGGGCTGAGGGGTGCTACATAAGCAATGCAAAAATGACAAAATGAGTTATCTCATTTGTAAAAAAAGTTAATTTTTTTTTCAAATGTAAGGAAAGAAAGACAGCCCTTAACGCTAGTTACCCCCCCTTCAAAAGACACATTATCTCCCCACATTATGGAGTGTAGTACCAATAATTATCAGCATCGATAAGCACTACTGGTATCAATATCGGTATTGATAAAATCCTAATGATACCAATTCCTAAAGACTAATGTTTCAAACATGTGAGTGTACAATATATTTATAATGCTGTGTGCCTTGATACATGGGCTACTGCATATCATTTATTCATAACAGAATAAACTTAGACTGCCTCACTACTCTGCAGTAAATTAAATGAATTTGAAAACCGATAGATAGGTACAAATCCTGGGTTGGAGGGTACCAGTTTTAGAAAACAGGTACATCTTGCACCCTATCACCTTTTTATATTCAATCATGTTCAATTACTAGACACAAACCTCCAGGAGATAAACATACCAAACCAATATTTATAAAAATATTATTAATATACAGAGGAAAAAAGAAAACATAAAATGTACATTTCATTGCTTCAAGGAAAATAAATTATGTCAAAATCAGAATAAATTATCTCCAAACCCAATTAAAATTTAATTTGCCAGGTTGGTGCTCCTTTATGAAAGAACTTTAACAAGTACCAATTTCAACAAAAATAACATTACCTATAGCAGTCTTTAATTGCCTTTGTCTGTCCTACCCCACATCTTACCTCGATTTTGAGAGTTGTGTACAGCAAACATATTGATTGTGGTCAACTGCAGCATGCGTGTGCTACCAATTGGGCAAGGGCTTTGTCTCAGTAAGGCATAGAACTCTTGTAAGACTCGGGATGCTACTGCTGGAAATGTCTCCATTCTGTCACAAAAAAAACATATTACAAACATTTGATTTTTATTTTGTGAACACTCCTAAATGTTTATCAACTAATGTTCAAAGTATGTTTTTATTAATATTATGAAAAATTCAAAAGTCATGATAATTACGGCAGATGGATTGCATAAAATAATGGACTCTGGAGTGAGCTGCTACATAAAATGAATTAGGTTTCTACAAACTTGAAATGTCTTTTACTGTCAAAATTAAATGAAGGCAATCACAGAAACTGGAACATTTTCTTTAACTTTTCACACTTTCCTCATCAAGAATTACAAGACTGTTCAAGCACACAGCTTACTGACTAACATCTCATCCATTATGCAAATTAATTTTTTGGCAGGAAAATTCTAAGATAAAAAAAAAAGTTTCTTTGTTTTCCCTTTATTTTACAAAACATTGCTTTTTTTTATATATAAAAACCGCAATGTTGTACGTTTGTTTACATAGTGGCATACTAATAAAGGTCAATCTATTGTATAGAAATAAAGGCTAGATTTGTCAGAAATTATATAAATTTATATTTTACCCATGGATAATACAAAATAACATATTAAAAAAAAAATCACCTTTTAGGAATTTTGTCTTAACATCAATTATCACATGCTCTTTTAGTGTCTCACAAACTATTAAAAGAATGAAAGTGTTAATATTTTTTAATACCAAAATGCAAAACAGTGATTATTTGTGAAAAATGGGCAAGGTAATGGCAGAATTGTACTTTAAGGTCTACTACATGCATAAGAAGAAGGATTATATTAGTGCCCTCCTGAATGACCTGGCAGTTTACATGCTGAAAACTATTTTCCCAAGCTGGAACAGTGATTACACAAGCCTATTTTTGTTAGATATCATCTCTCTATATATAAAATTCAAAGTCTGTCTGTCTGCATATCTGTCTGCTTCACGAGAGAACAACGGATGTAGATCGGGTTTTTTCCTATAATTTGCTTGAACAATCTGGTAGATTCTTCTCTCATCTTGCTAAGTATCATAATTCAAGCAATTTATTCACACTAATCTGAGCCAGATGGTGCAGGCCAAGGGGAGGAGGAAGCATGACATCAGAAGTGGGGTGCCAGGTGGGGCCCTCCTCAATCACAAGTCAGCCTCCGTTCGAGTCAATGTATCTCTCACCATGTTTTGGAGCATACCTTGCCACCGCTTAGCTAGCGATACCTGTTTGTTTATTGATTTTTAAAGGTTGTCCTGTTTCACTACTACACAGGCGGATCCATGGGGGACAGCTAGTCATTGATAAATGTGTTCCCTTATACTATCCTGTATGAACTAAGCATACATGTACAGATGCCCGATAAATAAAACACAATACCAGTAACTCTGGGAATTATCTATCAATTACAATATATCGCTCATCTGAATATCATGTACAATTCAGGTTTATTTTTAAAATACTAGGTGGCTCTGTCCCCTACTCACTTCGTTCGCACACCCCCGTGATTGGTTTACCAGATATACAATTTAAAGAGATTGTTACATATGCATTATTTTCACTTTTACTTTAAAAACTTTTGTAAAATCAATACTTGTCCTTTAGTTCCGGCCCCAGGCGTGGTTTCATCTCTTTCTCACAGGACGTATAATGCTGCTCGCGCTGTGAAGGGGGTGCGGCTAGACGCACGCTAAGGAGATGTCGTTGGATCATCTGCTGTCTTTCTGCTGCTGGCGAGCTGCTTGTTCTGCTTGTCGCATGTTGTTGTTATAAGAGCTGGGAGCACATGATGCATGTCTGCCAAAAACAATCCAATAACTGCTAGGTTAGAAGTCCGTGGACTTGTTTTAAATGATGACTCACTGCCTTGTCTTGCGTGACGTTGTAAAAACAATACTTGTACTTTATTTCCGGCCCCGGGCATTGTTAAATCTCTTTCTCGCAGGATGTGTAACGTTGTGGGGGGTGGGGTAACTGCTGTCACACTCCCCATCGATCATTTTAAAGACTGTACAGCCGCTGTTCTTTTTGCCACTTTGTGTCTCTGCTGCTTGCGTTACGAAGAGGCAGGGTTAGGGTGGCTAAATGCACGCAAGGAGTAGTGATTGGATCATCTGCTGCGAGCTACGTGTTTTGCTTGTCGCTTGTCATTGTTTTAAGAGGTGGGAGTATGTTAAAGTGTCTCTCGCAGGACTTCAAATTGTCTTCTGAGAAGATCACGTCTCGTTTACCCAGTCTGCCTCCCCAAGATTTTTTTTTTTTTATAATAGAGAGATATTTGCTGCTCTATACCTAAAGCTCAAGGTAAAGTTGTAACACCATCATACTTACAGGCTTTTAAACAGAAATAAAAAAATAAAGCGGATTTGCGATTTTGTCATGTCAGTTGAAAAAGATAAGCAAGATTTTTGGAGGGTGGTGCTTTAATACACAATGTTGGTCAGTGTGGGCCACCGTTTTGAAAAGCACTGCATTTTCTTTAAATTAAGCATCTGTGTGCATAAGCAAATTTTAATTTGGAGCTACTGTATAAGTCCACATATGCATGACGAATCACACAATGTTAATGCTTACCATCCCAGGTGGAATTGAAGAGTCGCATAATGTGGGAGAGGAATGATCTCCTCAGTCTGTCAGTGTAGCAGGACAGTGACAGCAGTCTGTCACTGAAGCTGCTCCTCGGTCTGGAGATGATATAGTTCAGTGGATACAGTGGATTCTCCATGATTGACAGGAGCCTGCTCCATGCCCGTCGCTCTGCCACAGATGTCAAACTGTCCAACTCCGTGCCTACAATGCAGCCTGCCTTCCTCACCAGTTTGTCCAGGGGTGAGGTGTCCCTCTTCTTTATGTTGCCTCCCCAACACACCACCGTGTATAAGAGCACGCTCACCCACAACCATCTGATAGAACATCTGCAGCATCTTATTGCAGATGTTGAAAGTCTTCTAAGGAAGTATAGTTGACTCTGTCCTCTCTTGCACAGAGCATCAGTATTGGCAGTCCAGTCCAATTTATCATCCAGCTGCACTCCCAGGTATTTATAGGTCTGCACATTCTGCACAAAGTCACCTCTGATGATCACGGGGTCCATGAGGGGCCTGGGCTCCTAAAATCCACCACCAGCTCCTTGATTTTGCTGGTGTTCAGTTGTAGGTGGCACCATTTAACAAAGTCCTTGATTAGGTTCCTATACTCCTCCTTCTGCCCACTCCTGATGTAGCCCACAATAGCAGTGTCGTCAGCAAACTTTTGCACGTGGCAGAACTCTGAGTTGTATTGGAAGTCCACATGTGGACAAAATTGTTGGTACCCTTCAGTCAATGAAAGAAAAACTCACAATGGTCACAGAAATAACTTTAATCTGACAAAAGTAATAATAAATAAAAATTCTATGAAATTTAACCGATGAAAGTCAGACATTGATTTTCAACCATGCTTCAACAGAATTATTTAAAAAAATAAACTCATGAAAACAGGCCTGGACAAAAATGATGGTACCCCTAACTTAATATTTTGTTGCACAACCTTTTGAGGCAATCACTGCAATCAAACGATTCCTGTAACTGTCAATGAGACTTCTGCACTTCTCAGCAGGTATTTTGGCCCACTCCTCATGAGCAAACTGCTCCAGTTGTCTCAGGTTTGAAGGGTGCCTTTTCCAGACGGCATGTTTCAGCTCTTTCCAAAGATGCTCAATAGGATTGAGGTCAGGGCTCATAGAAGGCCACTTTAGAATAGTCCAATGTTTTCCTCTTAGCCATTCTTGGGTGTTTTTAGCTGTGTGTTTTGGGTCATTGTCCTGTTGCAAGACCCATGACCTGCGACTGAGACCAAGCTTTCTGACACTGGCCAGCACATTTCTCTCTAGAATCCCTTGATAGTCTTGAGATTTCATTGTACCCTGCACAGATTCAAGACACCCTGTGCCAGATGCAGCAAAGCAGCCCCAGAACATAACAGAGCCTCCTCCATGTTTCACGGAAGGGACAGTGTTCTTTTCTTGATATGCTTCATTTTTCCGTCTGTGAACATAGAGCTGATGTGCCTTGGCAAAAAGTTCAAGTTTTGTCTCATCTGTCCATAGGACATTCTCCCAGAAGCTTTGTGGCTTGTCCACATGTAGTTTGGCAAATTCCAGTCTGGCTTTTTTACGATTTGTTTTCAACAATGGTGTCCTCCTTGGTCGTCTCCCATGAAGTCCACTTTGGCTCAAACAACGACGGATGGTGCGATCTGACACTGATGTTCCTTGAGCTTGAAGTTCACCTTGGATCTCTTTAGAAGTTTTTCTGGGCTCTTTTGTTACCATTCGTTTATCCGTCTCTTTGATTTGTCATCAATTTTCCTCATGCGGCCAAGTCCAAGGAGGTTGGCTACAGTCCCATGGATCTTAAATTTCTGAATAATATGTGCAACTTTAGTCACAGGAACATCAAGCTGCTTCGAGATGGTCTTATAGCCTTTACCTTTGATATGCTTGTCTATAATTTTCTTTCTAATCTCCTGAGACAACTCTTTCCTTCGCTTCCTCTGGTCCATGGTGAGTGTGGTACACACCATGTCACCAAACAACACAGTGACTACCTGGAGCCCTATATATAGGTCCACTGACTGATTACAAGATTGTAGACACCTGTGATGCTAATTAGTGGACACACCTTGGATTAACATGTCCCTTTGGTCACATTATTTTCAGTCTTTTCTAGGGGTACCATCATTTTTGTCCAGGCCTGTTTCATGAGTTTTTTTTTTTTTTATTAATTCTGTTGAAGCATGGTTGAAAAGCAATGTCTGACTTTTATTAGTTAAATTTCATAGAATTTTTATTTATTATTACTTTTGTCAGATTAAAGTTATTTCTGTGACCATTTTGAGTTTTTCTTTCATTGACTGAAGGGTACCAACAATTTTGTCCACGTGTGCTGCAGCAGCATTGTGTGCTGCTGACCACAATGTCAGACCTGCAGTTCCCGAGACGCACATATTGAGGTCTGTCTGTGAGATAGTTCACGATCCATGCCACCAGGTATGAATCTACTCCCATCTCTGTCAGCTTGTCCCTAAGGAGCCGAGGTTGGATGGTGTTGAAGGTGCTAGAGAAGTCCAGAAACATAATTCTTACTGCACCACTGCCTCTGTCCAAGTAGGAGAGGGATCGGTGTAGCATATAGATGATGGCATCCTCCACTCCCACCTTCTCCTGGTATGCGAACTGCAGAGGGTCTAGGGCGTGGTGGACCTGTGGCCTCAGGTGGTGAAGCAGCAGCCACTCCGTGGTCTTCATCACATGTGATGTCAGGGCGACAGGCCTGAAGTCATTCAGCTCACCAGGACGCGATACCTTTGGGACTGGGGTGATTCAATATGTTTTCCAAAGCCTCGGGACTCTCCCCTGTTCCAGGCTTAGGTTGAAGATGCACTGTAGAGGACTCCCCAGCTCCAACACACAGGCCTTTAACAGTCGTGGCGATACTCCATCTGGACCTACTGCTTTGCTGGCACGAAGTCTCCTCAGCTCTCTGCTTACCTGGGCTGCTGTAATTGTGGGTAGGGGGAAACTCTCTCCTATGCTGGTAATCAGCAGACGGATGGGTGGAGGATGCAGTACTCTGAGGTGAGAGTGGGTTAGGGTGGTCAAATCTGCTAAAAAAAAGTTGTTCATCAGGTTTGCTTTCTCCCTGTCTTGCTCGATGACGGCACCCAGCTTCGAGCTGCAGCCAGTGATGATCTTCATATCATCCCACACTTCCTTCATGCTGTTATTCTGCAACTTTTGCTACAGTTTTCTCCTGTACTGCTCCTTTGCCGCCCTGAGCTGGACTCCGAGTTCCCTCTGCAAGCGCTTGAGCTTATGCTGATCACCACCCTTTTCTTCTGGTTCAAAAGGCCCTTGATGTCACTTGTAATCCATGGCTTGTTGTTGGTATAGCAGTGTGATGTTCTACAATGTCCACACAGAAGTTGATGTAGTTGGTAGTGCAGTCAACAACCTCCTCAATGTTCTCACTATGTGACCCCTGCAGGATATCCCAGTCCGTAGTTCCAAAGCAGTCTCTAAGAGCCTGCTTTGCCTCAGAGGACCACTTCCTGAATGAGTGTGTGGTTGTAGGTAGCTCCCTCACTCTTGGCTTGTATTGAGGCTGAAGCAGTACCAGGTTATGATCTGCTTTCCCAAGCGCAGGCAGCAGAGTGGCGCTGTATGCATCCTTAACTTTTGCATACAGTAGGTCAATAATCCTATTTACCCGGGTGTTACAATCCACATACTGGGAGAAGGCAGGTAACATTTTGTCCAGCGTCACATGGTTAAAATCTCCAGAAATCAGCACAAGGGTTCTGTGTTTGTAGTTTAGCAACAGTGTGTGACATCATCCACTCCGCTATCTCCAACAATAACAACAATGACATGTCCAAACTCTCTGGGCAAATAATAGGGATGCAGACTTATGGCCAACAGTTCGAGGTCCCTGCAGCAAGTGGAGATTTTGACGTTTACATGTCCAGAGTTGCACCACCTTTTGTTCACATACAGACTGAGTCCTCCTCCTTCCTGCTTCCCGCAGGTATTTGCGTCTCTGTCCGCTCTAACTTTGCTAAACCCAGGTTGCTCCACGTTAGCATCTGGGATGCTAGTTGTTAGCCATGTTTCACAAAAACACAACAAACTGCAATTCTCTGTAGGTCCTGACATTTTTCACCAGCGCAGCCAGTTCGTCGATCTTATTTCGTAGTGAGTTTACATTTCAAGGGATTATAGAAGGCACCGAAGGCTTGTATCGCCACTTCCTCGCTAGCCGCTTAGCCATTAGCTTAGTGCCGGCTCTGTTGCCACAGTACCACCTTCTTACCTCACCAGGTAAATAGGGAACCACACCAGCACGGGCCTTTGTTCTCAGTGCTAGAAGTTGACTACCTGAATAGACGAGTCTCGGGTGTAAAAATCCATGTCCAAGTAGTAAAAAGTGTCCAGGAAATGAGTCCACATAAAAGAAAGTGGTAGGAGTGATCAGAGAGATAAAGAAAAAGGTAGAGAGATAAAGAAAGAAAGTTGTACACGGAGCTGCTGGAAAGGCTGCCACAAGGCAAACATGAATAACAAGTTTATAAGTAAAAGACAGATGTTGCTGTTAAGCTAACAGGCTCATTGTTTACTAAGCAGTAAATTCAAATTCTTCTTTATATCATTTGTTTTTCCAATTAAAAATTTAAACAGCTATACTTAACACAAGCTCTCTGTCCAAATTCAGACATTAGTGTCAGTTTTAATTAAAGGGCAAAATAAAAAGCCCTGATTCCATTAAAGCAGCTTTTCTTGCTGTTTCTTTAATTGCACAGGACAAGTTCTCTGATTCCATTCCATTTTCTCAGTTTATTACTCTAATTTCTCCACTAATATTCCAATCTTTTCTCAATCTCTGGTAAACCATGCCTTGACTTGCTGCTCTGGCAAACTGGCTTAACTATCATCATACCCTTTGTAAAGGACCACTGCAACTAATTTACCGAAAAGTTTTGAAAAGCTGCTGAAAATATCAGGTGTTGTGATCGGCTAATTTATCAATCACTGATCGACTCTTTTATAGTGAAGATTAGATGATTTAGATCTGCAGCCGATCTACTGAGAACACCTAATTCTCAATATTCTTGTACCAATTCTGGGTTTAATTTTCATCTTGTGGCTATATCCAGGGAGGAACGGTATAAGAAAAATCCACATCATAAAAAAAAAATAAAAAACGGTTTTTGGTATGAACAGGTATACCGCGCCCAGCACTAGTTCTGAGGTAATCATTTGCTTGCAAAAGTATTTTAGACACAGACTGAATGAATGAAACCTTACAGAGAGCACACAATGTACATGTGCCCATGTGAAGCACAAGTAGAAAAAAAAAGCACACACCAATATTCTCAACATTTGGCTTAATCATTGTGACATCACAATGTTGGAAATTTCAACATCACGTATGGAAAGTTAAAGGTCACTACCTACATCCCGTAATGTCCCAACAACATACACATCCTATACAATGGCAAGAAGAAATGTAACAAACACAGTACTAGTTACAAACACTTAATGAAAAAACATCACATATAACTAATGAAAAGTTCATATGTGAAGAAATGGTTATCGGCATGACATCACTGAAAATAATACCCACATTTTTAGATCTCTGTTCTTTTGTTTGCTATGCTAAATTCATTTCTTTTAAAAACTGAACTCTTATCAACAAGTCTTTGACATGTTGCCACAGGTTACAGTATATTATGTTGTAATGTTATGATTGATCAGTCAATTTTTATCTAAGAACTGGTGATGGGTAAATTACCCGATCTCAAGAAATCATTTTTTTCAAAAAAACTTCTTTTCTAAGCTTTATGGTAATTTAGTTGTAGTGCTCCATTACACAAAGCATTATGTTACTTGAAGAATCAAACATGTCATTTTGCTGCCGAGGCAGAAAGTAGAAAGGCAGACTTTAGGCAAGAGTGAAGACCAGAATAGCAGCTTTTACATTTAAAGGAAGTGGAGCAGTAAACTGAGAAAAGGTAATCTGAGAAGTCAATATGTACATGGAGAGAACAGCCGAGTAGAAAAGAGAGCTGCGTTTTCAGAAGAAACTAAAACAGAATGAGTTCAGACCTTTTCATTATGTCCTGTAATTAAAACAAATACTCCCTGTTTGTGTTTGGATGGTGAGCAAGCTTGTGTTTAGGACAGGATCTCACATTTTTAATTAGAAAAAGTACAGATAAAGAAGAATTTGCCCTCACAACTTAGTAAACAATAGGCTTGTTAGTTAAAGAGCAAAACGTGTTGATTTTACATGTAAGCTTGTTAAACATGTTAGCTTTGTGGCTCGTAATTACAACAATAACTTTTCTTTTATGGTATACTGTATGTATGAAACATTTATATACATTTCTGTTAGTTCAAAAAGTATAAATATCATCAGCCTAGTTACATTGTTTTAATAGTTCTGAATGATCAGTTGTTTGGAATAAATATGCATGAAAATTATATAACAAGGTGAACACTTATGTGATTAAAAAAAAATTACCCAATCTTTGTGAAGAGCTTGCCATGAGCATGGAGAAAGTTCAAGATGAATCGTTTATTGAGCTGCAAGAAAAACAAAAATGGTAAAGATAGTTGAGACACATACATATTTAAAAATAGGAAACTCTGGCCATTGCTGTTATCTAAAATATGCCAAAACACACTGTATGGGACAACTAAGAACTGAAGGCTATTATTTTCTGATTATTGCTGGACTAGAGTCTCAAAACTGTCTGCATAAGACAGCAGTAAAAACAACCATGAAACTGGTTACTACAAAGCAAGACATCTTAGTATAATGTTAAACAGACCTGGAACCTTACAAAATTGTATTCAAATACTAATGAAGAACACCATTTCATTTATCTGTTTTCTTAAAGTCAGTTTTTCTATTACATGAAAACAAGAAGCCTGAGCAAAAACTGGCAGGACTGGGTAAGAGTCATGAACCAGAGCAGTGCCAGGATAATTTAAGGGCACTGATCATACAAAACAAGTCCACTCAATTTAAATGTTAATCTACAGATGCTAATTCTTTACTAGAAAGTTGTAATGTCTTCAGGAAACAATGTATATGGTTACTGATCAACAGTTTAGATAACAGTGGCAACATTTTCCTTACACTCCTCTTAGGAAATATGCACTATGCTCTCTGCTGGTAGCTTTGGAAAATTACACAGTAGAATTAAATACTAGGCTTATAATTTATTCTACTTACTTGGACAATATGCCAATTGACATGGCAACTGAAGTAAGTGTGTTGGTCACAACAGCTTCATGTTAAGGCTAGTGTTTATATACTCGCAACTAGCATCAGTAACAAACCTTTCAAATTTCTAAGTAACCTAAAGACACCTTAAAAAGTTTAAATTATCTAAATTTTTTTTTACTTTTTAGATTCTTGCTAGTAATTAAAATGTGCAAACATTATAACAAATAAGCTTGATTATAAAGTTTTATTTTTGTATATATACTGACTATGGGCAGGTAACTTTCATCTTAAGTGCTACAGGATTCCTAGGAATCACCTGAAATGAGCTCCAGGTGTTAGTTTTTTTTGTTTAAATCAACAGCATTTATTAGCTTTAAGTCTGTCTTGGAAACTACCATTTGAATGTGCACCATTTCAGCATGCAGTTCAGAAAGATGCAATCACATTATGGTAACATACAGTTTTACAACATATTTGTATTTGTCAAGAAGAAGCTGTTTTACTCATGTAATTAGAAACAAATGAGCAAAGTGTAGTACTCCTCCTGCCTGGTTCAAATATATGTTTGGGGTTTTCTCAAAGTAGTAAACCGCATTGGTGAGAAGTTCTGACTTTATTAGCTTAAGAATTAGCTTCTAATTAATAAAGTGTTTAGAATACAAAACCTGTAGAAAGAACCACGGTTGCCTATTCCTGTAGAGGTCTATGAACAGCGATTTAGTATTTACTAGCATGAAGGTTAAATAAAGGTTCCCTACTGCCCAAAAAACACTAGAAGAATAAATATACATGTAAATTATTAAAAGGCTATTTTTATATTTCTTGCACATAATCACGTTGCTTCACATTACAATTTTCAAGTCGTTTAAAGTGAGTATGATTTAAATTTCACTTATATGTTGCATCTCCACTAAAAAACTAATCTTCTAAGAATATTTTATGACATAATTCATATAAAGTGGTTTAGCTCCATAGAATTTTTGGCAACTAAATACACAAAGAAATGTGAAACACTTGTAAACTACATTTTTTTTACAATTTCATGAAAAACTGCTTTTAGCTTATGCACAATAATCACTTTCTTTAAATGAATGAACTATAGGATGAATGTTGTCTATGATATTTAAACTGCATTGACAGAGCCTTCCATTACTTGTAATTTATAACAGGAAAAAAAAATCACTAATGAACTTCTGTAAAAATTTTTTTTTTTTAAATATTCGTCCTTCCATCGTAAACTAATAAACATAATAAGATCAGAAAAAGTGCATTTTAAAAGAACAGATACATAAGGCTGCTTTGTAATATGCAGTGTATATGTAATAATTGAAACAGCATTAGGTTATATGATTTTAAGGTAATAATGGATTGGTCTACAGCACTACCATTAGAAAGTATGTTTAAAACTTTACATTTAGTTTTGAAGCATGTCTGTTTTAAATTTTTCAAAGACTAGATTGTTTGTAAAGTCCACTTTCACTTGAGGGTAATTGCAAAATAGAATCTCAAGGGAAAAAAAGAAACTTAGGAATTTCATCTTTAAAGATGATTTTATCAGTTTCATACACATATATTAAAAATATTTACCTTAATATCTTATTGGGAGGAAAGCAAAGTTGACTAGAAATTCCAAGCTTGTGCCTGGGTTAAGGATATAGTAGCAATCTTTCTAAGATTATTGCTCTCAAATATTGAATTTTATTAGTGCTAGTCTGGTTGCTGGTCACACAGCTAACAACCACGTTTTTGAAAAAACATGCTGTCTAGAGGGTTTAGTTTGGAGTTCTTGTATAGTGCTGGATTGAAAACTTGTGTATTTCATTTGAGACTAGGGCTTTGCTTTTACATTTGATACTCTTCCTTTTATGACCTCAGTCTAGTTCCTGATTTTTTGTTTAGGGTAGGCACTGAGCTTTGTCTTTATATCTCCTAGTCCACTTATTTTTATTTTGAAGTCCTTATGCACTAGTGCTGGTTTTCTTTTACACACAAGACTACAAAAGAAGCTTTTGGGTAAATTCAAATAAACATAAGTAAAAAAACACAGAAAAAGACTACACAATTCAGTATATCAAGGTAATTTGTTTAGTTAATTGTTAATCACTACAAATACTGCACCCGACACTTATTTTAAACGTTGTCAGGTTTTCTGCTTCACCTACATGATATGGCAGATTTTTCCAGACTAACAGAAACTTGTGTGAGTAAGTGGTTTGTGATGTTAGTCTATGATGTCATTTTTTGTTTTTTTTTTGACATCATAGACCATACGGTGCATACTAATTCAGCGTGAGCAGGAACACTCAATAAAACTGAATAAAAAGAAAATCAAGTGACGGTGAGATACGAAAAAGGCAGATTCTCCAGCGTTTCGTGTGTCCGATCCCCTTTGGCAGTAGTATGTATCGTGATACACTGCAGAGCTATAGCACATCTTTATGTGAAAATAGCAGTGTAGGATGAGGAGGAGGGTAAGGAGTCTAGGATCCTGAACGCAACTGAGAGAATGAAAAATTAGTTTTTAAAAAAAAACAACAAAGCTAACCTTTACAAGTAAATAAATAAATAAAATAAATTACACCGGCTGTTACAGACTGAAATCAAATGTATGTTTTTATTCTAAAATAGTAAGAACTAGCAGAATACCCGCGCTTCGCAGCGGAGAAGTAGTGTGTAAAAGAAGTTATGAAAAAGAAAAGGAAAAATTTTTAAAATAACGTAACATGATTGTTAATGTAATTGTTTTGTCATTGATATGAGTGTTGTTGTCATATCTATATATATCTAGTGTATATCTATATCTATATCTATATATATATATATAGCAAAATACCCGCACTTGGCAGCGGAGAAGTAAAAAGAAAAGGAAACATTTTAATAATAACGTAACATGATTGACAACGTAATTGTTTGACTTTGACTTTATATATTCAGAAACAAGTTTTGACTTTATATATACCGACGCTGACTTTATATATTCAAGTTTTGACTTTATTTATTCCGACAGTGACTTTATATAATCAGGTTTTGACTTTATATATTCGGGAATGACTTTATATATACAAGTTTTGACTTTATATAGTTCAATTTAGTCATCATTGCATAACTTTTTCTTTACCATAGAAATTTAAAGACTAAATTCAAAGATATTTCTGGGGACTAAATAGAACCTACTTATATCCAAATTCGAGCTATTGCGCTGTCGCCTGCCTGCCTGAATAAGTCACCCTCACTTCGCTCTTACTTTTTTACTGTTCATTTAATCATGGCTAGTGGCGGAAAATTTATAAAATGGGAGGATTACACTGAGCATGGCTTTACCAAAACAATTATTGATGGCGAATCGATTATTCATAAAGCTTGAATTGGTGATCTGTTTTTCTGTGTTAACCTCATATTTTTTCAGACTTCTCCTCAAACCAAGGGGGTGCGAGGGTAAAATGAATCAGGAAGCACTGATCAATGTAATCGGTGTACCAGGAAATCATGCATTGAGAGAAGTTCCCCTTTGCTTGGAATTGAAAGTTTGATTAAATGCATTATTTTTTAACACGTTATGGAGCACATGCATCGAAGCTTCTCAGCTGTGCTTGTGCTAAGAAAAGGAAACATTTTAAAAATAATGTAACACAATTGTCAATGTAACCTTTTGTAAGTAGTGCCTGGAGGATTCAGTGTGGAGAAACTCTAGAGACAGCGTGTGTATTAACTTGTGGATTTTTCTGTGAGTATTTGGTAGCAGCGTCACAAAGTCACTTCTGTAAGACTGCGTTAGCTGCGGAGCTCAGCTCAGAGCGAAATGAGGTGAATGGGAGGGAGATGATGACGTGACTCCCCCACCCACCTTAACTGTCAATCCCCCACAAACACAGTCTCTCGGAATTTGCATAAGCTCAGCCCTTCACCTGCAATTTTAACTTAGTTACAAAGTGATCAAAACTCTCGTTTATATCCTGCGTCCTCTCATTAAACTTATATCCCGCATTACCTGTGGGCATAACAAACGCCAGCGGCAGCCTGTCTATGAACTTAATTTAAACTTTAGGTTTACATGGTGCTTTGTTTCCGAAGTAGCAGCACTCATGAATATGGTTGTATGTCACTCGCTCGCTTCTTATTGTTTCGCTGCATTCTCAATTGTATAACGCATGTTTACTTCAGTGCGTTTTGGAGCTCTTCCTGGTTTTCGACGTACTGCGGTCACAGTCAGTTCACGTGATTACGTGGGGGGCGTGATGATGTCACACGAAACTCGAGCTCAACTCCATTACAGTATATGGAGAAAATAGCTTCCAGTTATGACCATTACGCGTAGAATTTCGAAATGAAACCTGCCCAACTTTTTTAAGGAAGCTGTAAGGAATGAGCCTGCCAGATTTCAGCCTTCTACCTACACGGGAAGTTGTAGAATTAGAATAGAATTTTGTGAAAGTGTTTTTTTATCTTTGGACTTCAGGCTTCACACATTATATAGTTTATGCCAACATTTTGTCATTTACTACTAAAATATGCAAAACAATGCATGTGTTCCAAATAACAATCTATTTCCGCTCTAAAACTCCAGCACTTCACTCCCAGATAATCAATCAAGACATGAGCTGGGAGAACATTGTGCACGTTCTGCGGCGGTGGGGGGATGGAATAGCAGGCTTCTTGCTGCTTGTCTTTATTGGCACATTTACAGGACAAAAGACGCTGACATAGAGGTGCGACGGGATTTAAGGTTGGCCAGATCTATGTGTTTTTCATAGGCTCTTGTAATTCTAGTGTTAAAGAATGTTTCCAACTGTGTGTTCAGACCATTCGTAAAAGTACTCAAGCCACTGAGTGTATTTTCTCAATAAACACTATGATAAAAACTGGCAAAACTGATTCCTAATTTTTCCACTTTTTACCTAATTTATTTATCCTCTTATTTTTGCACTTTATTATATAAATATAAGATTTAGAAGTGATTTATGAGTCATAATAATGTTGAGAAATTAAAAGTTGTGTACCTGCTAAAATAATACTCCATTTTACTACATTGAAACATTGTGTGCTTCTTTTAAATGTTTGTTTGACTCCTTATCTTTGAACCCATCAGAAAAAGTTTATCTTATAGTCACTTCCTACCTAAAACACTGTGCTTGCAGATCTGTGACAAAACTATAAGTCCTTGTTTAGCTAAAGAAAGGGCTAAAAGTTGCATAGCTGTAGAAATTTCACTGTCCTATGGCAAACAATTTTAACCATTTAGTTTAATATTTGGTCTTTTTAATACCTATTTTAGCTTTATGTACTCTAGGTATCACTGTTGTTAATGCTTTCTGTTACCCTCACTTTTACTTTGGTGTCCATTAGTAGCACAGGCTTAATTTTATAATGAATTATAACTTACATGTGATGAACTGGAACTTTTACAAGTTATGGCACTCTTAAAAAGTACTGGGACATAACCAAAAATGATGAAACCTGTTTAATCCAGTTCATGGTCATTGCAGACTGGAGTCTACATTGCAATGGCATTGGGAACAAGAAAGGAGTTCAGCTTGTTCAAATCACTAGCTCATCACAATGGCCACTCTTGATATGCTAATATGGAAATGTCAATTAACTTAAAATGCAAGAAAACTTGAGTGCCCTGCGAGAAACACAATCAGATATTGGAAGGATGTTGAAAGTTCACACAGATGACAAGTGAAGTATTTTAAGCCAGGAAGCTGGATCTGTGAAGCATTCAAATCTCTCATTAGCACCACAAACACAAAAGACTGATAAGAATTTGCTACAAAGTACAGAGAAGAGCCATTAAATATTTGTAACAAATTGTCATAAACTGATGAGACAAAAATAAACCTCAGCTAAAGTAACTGAAAGGTGAAAAATTGAGTAGAGGAATGAACTGCAGGCAACCATAAGTTGACTAACTGCAAAATATTGTGCATAGAACAACGGTTTGGGAATAAATGGCCACTACCGCACCTTACTGTAAATAATTACTACATTACCAGAAGGACTTTAAAAGTGTACAGAAGCACTTTGTCTTTGTACAAGTGAAAGACTCCAGATTCACTAATGGCCTTTTCATTCATTAATTGCTTACAATGCAAAACCATTGCGAAAACACACTCCCTTGTTTAAATTCATGTACTGTTAGAATTTCAGGTTCACATTTATTGTCAGGTTTACACAGAAATTGTCACTTGTCTCCAAAAGACTGATGACAGTAGTAAAATATATATATATATATATATATATATATATATATATATATATATATATATATATATATATATATATATATATATATATATATATATAATTCACTAAGGCAAGACACCCATGGAAAGCACGCCAGAAGGGGCGTGGATTCACTAAGCCACCGACAAGACAGACACCCATGGTGCACGCAGGAAGGAGCCACCCCCACCAACTCCAAGACCATTGGATACGACGACAACTCGCAGAACCAAGCCCACCAACTCGGACGTGATGACACAGGAAAAACGGCATCATTTATGTTCGTCTGTCGTAGAGTCTACATGCACCTCTGAGCCACGTTGACTGTTCATAGAGGCATGTTTCTCGCGGAAGTGAATCGCTATATGCAGCGTGTAAAACAGTTTGCGAGGGGTATCCCATGGGATCCTCAAAACAATCCTTTAAAACTGAGGTTACAACACAATGAAGGAAGCAGTCTTTAAAAACCAATAAGCCCTGTGCCTCTGTTTCATTACCGTCTTACCTGCTTCACCAACGCAGGCCCTGCAACAGTCGAGACACTCTCTCAGCAGCTGACCTTCTCTGTGCCTGACCGGTTCACACAAAGGCAGCGCGAGAGAAAGCCGCGCACACACACAGACAGAGGCGCACACACAGGCAGCTGGTGGGCGGGTCTCCGTGAGTTTCTCTTGCAGGCAGGCACATGACCAGGTGGTGTGTATGAATCAAGAATGAGGGTGGACGCGGCAGGACTAACTAAGAACAGGCATGTTTGTCACGGATGTAAATAGCTGTATGCAGCGTGTAAAACGGTTTGTTTGTCAAGGATGTGAATCGCTGTATGCAGCGTGTAAAACAGTTTCCGAGGGGTTTCCCATGGTCTTACAGTTGGTGGGCGGGTCTCTGTCAGTTGCTCTTGTGACCGGTCACATGGCCAAGCATTGTGTATGCTTCGAGTGTGAGGGTGGACGCGACAGGACCATCTAGGAAAAAATCATGTCGCGGATGTAAATCGCTGTATGCAGTGTGTAAAACAGTTTGGTTGTCGCAGATGTGAATCGCTGTATGCGGTGTGTAGAATAGTTTGCGAGGGATGTCCCATGGTCTTACAGTTGGTGGGCGGGTCTCTGTTGGTTGCTCTTGCGAGCGGGCACATGACCAGGCAGTGTGTATGCTTCGAGAGCGTGGGTGGACGCGACAGCACCATCTAAGAAGAATCATATTTGTTGCGGATGTGAATCGCTGTATGCAGCATGTATAACGCTGTATTGTAAGTTGCCCTCTCCAGAGTTACATCTTTTCATTCACCTACAGTCGTATCCTCAAAACCAACCCCATTTGGACAACTGTGTCTTTCAGGAACTGTTCACCCATCAATACATAATTATGCGGCGTATGCTACACCGCGGGTTAGCTGGTAATAATATATTACACAAACACTACAATAGGCAATACACTCAAATAAAACTCAAGCAGATGTTGGTATAAGTGGAGTTTTGTTATTCTTGTAACTGGTGGATTAATGTCCCTGAATCTAGTGATACAAGTATTAACAGTCCTGTACAGATAGACCTCCATATTCACGGGTTCTGCAACCCTGGATTGGACCAACTGCAGACCAAAACTCTTTAAAAAAAATTTTTTTTACATTTTTTAAAAATCCAGAAGGTATCTGCGAATGAAGGGATGTGTACTTACACCGTGCTGTAGCCTCCCAGCATTTCTCAGATTCTCAGTTTCTTTCATGTACTGTACTTCAAAGCCTCACGCTTTGTTCATTTGATAGTTCTCCATTTTTGTTGTGTGTGTGGCTGGTTAATTTAGTATTAATGAATTGGGAGATTGGGTTGTAAATGTTTTCTGTTAGGAAGCCTAGAATTTGCTTGCTCTCTTGTGCTGGAAGGGGTAGCACTGTAGATGCAAAATGGTTTGTGGTGTACCTCTGATTCTGGTCATTTCTATTGGCTTTTAAGGAGAGTTAAACACTTCCATAACCATGTTCTCTTTATCCAGTTTTCTAAAAGTGTTAACTGTCGTTTTGTATTTGTTTGTGCTTTAATAAATAGCAGGTGATGTTTTAAGCAGAAGCACTGAAAGGAGGAAATGCAAAACAGGTATGTGACTCGCTGCTGGTACTGATATAAATAGATAGATACTGTACTTTATTGATCCCAAGGGAAATTTAAGCACCAGTAGCCAAGTATTATACAAAGTTAAATACAAACATTTAAGTACACACTATACAAGTAACAAACACAACACAAATAATTAAATCATAAGCTGGTGCATACAATAATGCCAGTGCAATGGGAATTGTTTACATAATACTATACTACTAGAGTGAGAAGTGGCACGTAAGTAACACGTTTAAAGTGACAAATTCCGAAAGGGTTATATGGTAGTAACCAAGAAGTGAGATATCAGATGTAGTGCATAGCTAATACGGCTTATGAGCAGTGAAGCAGCATCAGGGCAAGAACTCAATCCATCAAGTCTAATGGCTCTGGAGACAAAAGATCTTTTGTATCTGTCCTTATTGTAGTTCTGTGATAGAAGTCTATCAATAAACCAACTCCTCTGCTTAATTAAGGTGGTGTATAGTGGGTGATGTTCTTTGTCTATAATAGATAGCAACTTGCATAGTGTCCTCCTCTCTGCAACTGTCACCATAGAGTTAATTTCTATACCAACCACAGACTCTGCTCACCTGATCAGCTTGTCAATACACACAGCTCCCTCCAGCACACCACAGCATAGAAGAGAGTACTGGCAACCACCGACTGATATACAAGAAACTCCTTCAGATGTTCTTTGTTAAATGAACTCATCCTCCACAGAAAAAGAGCTGGCTTTGATTCTTTGGCTTTGTCTTCTCTGCACAGTCCTGCCTGTCATCCAACTGCACTCCAAGGTATTTATATGTCTTGACCCACTCCCCAACAACCCCTTCAATGGAGACAGGATCCAGTGGTGGTCTACATCTACGGTAGTCCACAACCATCTCCTTGGTTTTAGAAATGTTCAACAGCAGGTTGGGACTATGACCTCACACACCTTCTCTGCATCCGTTGGGCACAAACCACTAACAATTCGATGTCCCAACAGCAGATTGTTTCCGTAAATGTTACATGCCCCTGTTATACCATCTGATGTTAATAAATAATGCAAGTTACCCACCCTTTTTCAACAGTGTTTAGAATTCCCGTGAACCTGGAGTCTCCACAATAGCATTACGAATGTTGTCTGTTCACCATGATTCTGTCAGACACAACAAACTGCACTCCCTATAGACCCAATGGTTTTTAAATACTGCTGCAACTCATCTGTCTGGTTGACAAAGGAGTTTACATTCCCCACTACCACCGATGGAACAGATGGTCTGTGTTTCCTGTATTTGATCGCAAGCGTCACCCTATACCTTAGTGCCAGCCCCGAATCCGATACCTGCACCTCAGTTCTTCCAGAATGAGATGTGATCAGCAAAAATGTCTCTTAGTTCGGAGATTGTAACATTGAAAGTTTGGACCGGTGGGCAGGAAACTCCCCAGATCTTAATCCCATTGACAACCTGTGGTTAGTTCTCAAAAAGCCAAGCACAAACCTACAAATTGCAATCAACTCCAAGTACTAAAGAGGCATGAATGGATCACCATCAGTCTGAATTTGACCCAGAAAGTGGTATCCAGCATGCCAGAGTGAAATGCAGAAGTCATGAAGAAAAAATAGATAAATAGTAGATGTAAATATTGTCTCTTTACATAAATTTGATGTAGTGGCCAATTTGAAAACTTATGAAATGTTTACAATTGTTCTTCAGTATACCATAGAAATATGTAAAAAAGATAATCTGAAAAGTTTGGCCACTACTATATAATATTTCAAAAGCTACAAGAAAATTGCTTTATTTTGAGAGTAGCATACTCCCTCAAGAACATATTTGGCATTATTACTAGCACCACTAAAGAATACCTTTAACCCCTTATAAAATAATAAGAGGTTTTTGGCATTATTGCACCTAAATTACATAACCAAAAATAAATGGCTATTATTCTGCATGTAATATAAAAGCTGAAAATAGCTGAAAGGCTGTGAGCACAAAAGCGCCATAATTTTAAACAAAAGTATTTATATGATTAAAAGTATTAGTTCATGCCAACATCAACTAAATAAAACAAAAATGTTGCTTTTTAGTGATTTCTCTCCAGAAAACTGAATTTACAGTACATAACCAAGATAATTTATGATACACAACCATGGAATTAATTCTGTTTTGTTCCCCAATCTATCAGCTATTATTGAACCAAGCATATTCCATACTGTTTTGGCACAAGGTATCCCCTATGTTTGTAAACAAATTTTTTGAAAATATTTACTCTTTTGCACCTAAACAATCTCAAATCAAGTATTGTAGTTACACTTACTACAATTAAGCATTCATCCAAACCTTTATTTTCAAAATTATTTTTCATGACAGTCTTTGAATCAACCACTAGACACTGAGGAACATTACATTTTGTACAATAGATTGGAGTGTTTGTGCTGTAATTCACACATCTTCTCCTACTTAATGTTGCAGTTACACAACAGACGCTCAATGAGTTTTCATTGTTTGTTTTTGTTGCTTTTTACTTGCTTTTCACATCTGGAATAAACCAAGTACACACACACACATATATACATTTTCATTCCAGCTTCTTTCAGTACTGTGTTATTGGGTGGGAACAATGCCTTTGCTGGCAGCCCTGGGGAAGGGGTCCCCCAGAGCTATTGACACACATGGGTCATGGGTGAGACACATGAGCTTTGTTCACAGTATGAAACACACAACCCCCCACTTCCCCAAAAACAGTGAATAGAGTGGTGTTAGTCTTTTGGAGGCGGGGGGGAGGGGTTAAGCAAGTATGATTAGAACTGGGATAAAAAATATTGCAATTATATTGTGAAGAAGACACTAGCTGAAACTTTGTTTCCTCATGTGCTGGTGACACCGCATCACGAGCAGCATTAAACAGTGATATTCAATCAAAGAGGGGTTCTTAATGTGAAACTGCAAGCAGTGACATGGCACTGTGTGATACAGTGTCATTAGATCAAAGAGCAGTTCCCCGTGAAAGTCTTCATTGTGACATGTGAAACTTTGAGTGAGCACTCAAAGAAGTTGAAACAGTAAGTAAACTGTTCAAAAAATGAATATACAGAGAATGTGTGGCTGACATCCTCCTGAAATGTTAATTTATCCATGATGTTTTAACTGTAAATGTGTAATCTGCAAGCTTCAGAGTTATACTATGCATAAGCGGCTACTAAAACTAAATAAAAGGGCGTCATTGGTGAAAAAATCTTTACTCAATCTTGTTATCCCAGAACTCCTTTGTTGTCTGTGATCACCTACTATTTTTGTAAGGGCATAAATATGAGGTTGCACACATGCAAAACCCTTTTGACATCCATCAAAATAAGTGAATCCAGAGAGTTTTAAGTCAGATGACAGTAAAGGTTGCTAACAACAGACAAAATTAGGCAATGGTTATAAAAAAAAAATCATAGGAAATGAAAACACTGTTAAGTACAAACATTTTCATGATAAAATAAAGTTTCAGAAGTATCAAACAGTTGAATATTTGCCAGGAAGTGGACACATGGGACCACTATCATGTGCACATTGAGGAGAATGGTAAAACTAAAGACATAGAAATCCCCATAAATAACAGTTTTTCATCAGCATGGTTTGGTTGATTCTCGGGGTTATATTTATTTCTAAATCAACTGTTACAGGTTATATGCATAACAAAAGTTTTTTGGAAGAGTTCCACAACACTTAGCAAATTAATTTTGCCAAGCATTAATGGAACTAATTGTCATGCACACTATTCTCAGGTCTGACAAAAAACCAAAACTAATATCAACTGTGAAATATGGTGGTAGATCATTAATACTTGGTGGTGTTTTCCTAAGTGTTCCAACTCCTCTCATGAAGACCGAAAGGAGAGTGAATTCCACTACATACCAGGAATGTTTAGCCAAAATCTTTCTGCCTCTGCTGGAGGGATGAAACCTGGCCATGGATGGACTTTTTTTTTTAACAAGACAGAAACCCCTAACATGCAAAAAAGTTAAAACAAAAATGTCTGGGAGAACACAAAATGAAAGTTTTTTTAATGGCCATCTCTGTCTACAGATTTGAAAATAATTGAAAAAGTGTGGTATAAATTGAAGAGGGCAGTTGAGAAACAAACTCAAGAATATTGAAGAACTGGTTATGTTTCTCACATCTCATCCTTGCAAGCTATCTCCTCATTGCTAGTGATCAGGCTTATGATGGTTTTGTTTTCAGGAAATTGTGTGGGCCACACATTATCTTCGAACTTATTTAGGCATAAGTGAACAAGTGATGCAAATTAGCATATGCTGGAGTCTGCTAGTTAGGATGTCCAAAAGCAAGTTGTACAGCATGGCAGTGAGCGGTAAGTCCAGCATCTTAGTGTTATGTCTTGAAAGAGCAACAGTCTGTACATAGTACTGTTGCAGTACATTATTATTTTCAAGGTGTGCCAGGATGATGGGAAAAGAAAGGCATAAGTCATCCTGTGTTAACCAGATGTGACAATATGCAAAAAAGGTGGTCCGAACTATCTGGAATTAAATATTTCATGTTTAATTTCATCACAGTGGGAATGTGTGCCGTTGTGTTAATGATGGCAGTCAACTTTCATTTTCTTTGACACTGTATATACTTGCATATAAGTTGGGTCTTGAAACCCAAAAAATCGACCATAAAATCAGACCCCTACTTGTACACCTGTTCAAAAATGCAACTTTTTTTTTTTTTTTAAATCTTCTTGATTCCTTCAATCTCACACTACTTTCACAGACATATCAAATTTTGTTGCAGCAGCGCAGTTACCAATTTCTTTCGACACTTCAAAGACTTTTAATTTAAAACCAGCTTCATATTTTCTTCTGATCAAATGATCCATCGTTGATAAGGGATGCGCTTACGATAAAGGAGTATGAGGGTGTGAGATACAAAAAACACAAAACAGTACCAACGTCATTTCGGACTAGTTCGGATATTACCGTGTGTTCACATAGGCACAATACAGTCAAAAAAAAAAAAAAAGAAAGGCAGTGTGCTCCATGGTTACTCTCTTACGTGGGCGTTCGCATATCATAATCTCTTGGACCAATAGTGCAAGTTCTCCACATTCGACTTATGACGGATATAAAATACCAAAAATTATACGGTAAAATCAAGCCCCAATTTATCCTCAAGTATATAGAGTAATTGTCATCTTCATGAAGCTAGTAGATACCACAGATTCTTTCAAGCATTACATGTTTTAAACAAAAAAAGTCAATTTGTGACAGTAGTTTTTTTCAAATCACGTTTGAATTTTCATTTTAACCCAAATCTTTATTGATACAGAACTTTGTATCAGCCAAATAATAGAGAATGACAAATTACAAAGTGCTAAATGATAGAATTTGATCTTGAAATCAAAGCAGGCATACTATAAATTGGATTAAGCTCATGCAGGGAAGACCACTTTAATTGATAACCCGAGAGAATTTGGAAACCCTAACACATTTGAAATGTGTTACCATTACCACTGTAACCACATTCTACCTTTTACCAATAATGATATTTAGCAACCTTTATTGCATTCCTCCAGAAGGCAGCAAATATGCAGAAAGAGCACCTCAAAAGAATAAACTAAATAAATGGTAGTAACAGTGGGTGGCAGGCTTGATGCAATTATTACATGCAAAAGTTGTGTGACCAAATATGATTTACTCTACTGTAATTTAATACACCATTAACAAACCCATCCAATGCAATTCAGGTTCATTAAAATGTGGAGACTATCCCGATAGCCCTTGAAAGGATACCTGTCAATCACAGGCCTTCTCACACAAATGCCACTATGTAAAACTAATTTGGAATAAACAATCAACCTAACCAACACTTCTTCGATTTAGGGCAAGTGGAAGGACAACCCATGCAGACAAAGGAAAAAGATACAATATGAAAACAGTATTTACATGGACACTGACAGTAGGGCTGCAACGATTAGTCAATGTAATCGACGATGTTGACAACAAAAAATTGTCGATGAGGATTTTTTATTGTCGGCGTGTCATAAACAAAATCTTCAACAGAAGCTCCAGTCACAAACAACCACATTGGTTTTTGTAACTGCAATGCACTACATGAACGTCTGGGGGCAGTATCGTTTGTTATTGTTTGTCAAGACTGCACACATTCCTACCAACGAAGAACAATGTCTGATGAGAAAAAGAATGTAGAGGAAAATAAACATGGTTGCAATGGCGAGTCAGACAGAGGAGGGGGAAGGAGACGGAAAAAATTGAGACAGAAACTTTCTAAGGTGTGGGAGCACTTCACCGGAAAAGAAAAAAGTTGAATGCAGATTATGCAAAGCAGAGCTTTCTTTTCACGGTGGCATCACCACAATGCATGAACATCTGAAACACAAGCACCAGGAGCTATGATGCCGCCATCTCTTGAGAATTTATGCTGGCGCTGTTAGTTAGTTAGTTAGGGTCAGATCAGTAGGGGATGGAGAACATGAACGAGACAGAAAATGAAAGTGAAGAGAGCTAACTTTTACAAGTAACAAATTTACACCCAATCTGTTAGTTTTTTTTTTTTTTTTTTTATTTTTATTAATTTTATTACAATCCATACAAAGCAATCAAGATTTTACAAAAAGAAAAATTGAGTTAAGAACAGATCGATCCCCACCCCTGAGAGAGAGAGCAAGCCAAATAACGTTAAATTTAAGGCTTGTAAACATACCTAATTTAAAAAAAAAAAAATTCTCTGTGCTTTATGAACTTATTTTAAAATATTACTGATTAGATCCTGCCATGTTTTGAAAAAGGTCTGTACAGATCCTCTAACTGAGTATTTGATTTTTTCCAATTTCAAATAATATAACACATCGGTTTCCCACTGACTTAAAAGGGGAGAGTTTGGATTCTTCCAGTTTATCAGAATGAGTCTGCGTGCCAACAGTGTAGTGAATGCAATCACGATTTGTTTGTCTTTCTCCACTTTAAACCCCTCTGGAAGAACCCCAAACACAGCTGTTAATGGGTTAGGAGGGATTGTGAGTCCAAGGCTGTCTGACAGGTAATTAAAAATTATTTATCGCCTGTATATTTGCTGCCCAGTAATAAAACTGGAAGTTAGGTAGAGCCATGCCACCTTCTGCCTTTTGTCTTTGTAGGGTCGCTCTTTTGATGCGTGGATGTTTTGAATTCCAAATAAATGAGGTTATTGTTGAATCTAATTGCTTAAAGAATGATTTATTAATGTATATTGGGATGTTTTGAAATAAAAAGGAGCTTAGGAAGAATATTCATCTTAACAGTGTTAATTCTTCCAGCTAGTGTGAGATGAAGGGTTGACCATCTATGCAAGTCGTTTAATTTTTTCCATGCAGACTGCGAAATTTTGTTGATAAAGAGCTTTATGTTTACTTGTGATGTTTACCCCGAGGTATTTAAACTGTTCTGCAATGATAAAAGGTAGGGTGTCTAATCTAATATTATATGCTTGAGAATTCACTGGAAAGAGTACACTTTTATTCAGATTAATTCTGAGACCAGAGATCTTTTGAAATTCTGTGAGTGCTGCTAAGACTGCAGGCACAGAATTTTCTGGGTCCGATATATACAGTACCATGTCATCTGCATATAAGGAGATTTTCTGTTCCAGTCCTTCTCTGAAAATCCCCTTTATCTGATCAGTATTTCGACAATGTATTGCCAGTGGTTCAATGGCAATCGCAAACAGCAGTGGTGACAAGGGCATCCTTGTCTAGTGCCACGTTCTAGTTTAAAGTAGTCTGAGCAAATGTTGTTGATGCAAACTGAAGCTTCTGGGTTAGTATACAGTAATTTAATCCATGCACAAATGTTGGGCCAAACCCAAACTTCTCCAATATAGTAAAAGGTATTTCCATTCAATCATGTCGAATGCTTTTCTGCATCCAATGATAATAATATTTCTGGGGTGTTTGATTTAGTTGGTGAGTATATTACATTAAACAGGCGTCGAAGATTTGAAGATAAGTGTCGGCCCCTAATAAATCCAGTTTGGTCTTGTGATATTACAGAGGGGAGCACTTTCTCCATCCTTCTGGCTATGATTTTAGAGAGTATTTTAACGTCATTATTCAGAAGTGAAATTGGTCTGTATGATGCACATTGTAATAAGTCCTTATTTTGTTTTGGAAAGACAGTGATTAGTGCTTGGCGAAGGTTTGTGGAGAGATTGGTTATCTCTGGCTTCTGTAAATGTTGCTAATAGGAGGGAGCTAGCTGAGCGGAGAATTTCTTGTAAAACTCTGCAGGGTAGCCATCAGGGCCTGCTGCTTTTCCACCTTGGAGTGACTTTATAGCATCTAGTAATTCTGATAATGCCAGAGGTTTATCAAGTTCCTCCACACTAATAGCGTCTATTTGTGGTATCTGTAATGTATCCAGAAATGCATTAGATTGTGTATTGTCTTCTTTAAACTCAGTAGTATATAGGGATTTATAGTAGTCTCTGAAAGTGTACATTATATTTTTGTGTTCAATGATTTTATCTCCATTCGTGTTAGTAATTACCGAGATTGCATTGCGCACTTCTTGCTTGTGAATTTGTTGAGCTAAAAGCTTATTAGCTTTCTCTCCATGTTCATAGTAATGATGTCTGGATTTGTAAATTAGTTGTTCAGTTTCTTTAGTTGTCAAGAGGTTTAATTCTGAATGTAGAGCCTGCCTCCTCCTATGTAGAGTCTCGCTTGGTAGTCTGGCATGTTCTTCATCTATTTTAGTAATTTCACTTTTTATCTCTGCTACTTTCTTGGCTTTGGATTTATTTCTGTGGGAAAGATATGAGATAATCTGTCCTCTTAAGAAGGCCTTAAGAGTTTCCCAGAGAATTCCTGCAGAGATCTTGGGGGATGTATTTGTCTCTAGAAAGAATTTGATTAGTTTTCAAATAATATTGCATTAGTGCGATGATTTTTCTGATTGGTACTATTCAGGTCATACAATGATTTCTTCAAAATGTCACATATATTTGTCACTTTCTTCCCCCCCCGTGCAGCACGCTTACACCGGAAGGCGTGAGCTTGTTCAGTGCTAGCAGGAGCACACAGGTGGCCGGTTGCTTGTGCTATAACAAGCTTGACCTGGCGGTGATCAAAGCACATGTACTATGCAAAGCATGTACGGGGTCCACTGAGAAAAGAGCAGCGTTCATGGCTCACCTTGCAGAGGAACATTCTTTCCTCTGCATGTCCTGGAGTCCTGTGCAGACTGGGCAAGATCAGGAGGAAAAAAAAAACCAAGGTCACTGATTACAACCGCAAGAAGGTACACGAATGAATATGAATAATGATGCATCCGTCCCACAATTTTTTTCGAAATGTACTATAAGATCATAAAATGAATTATTCCAAATATCATATATATCTGTGTCTGTTTTTTTGTCAGTGCGGCTTTGACATCACGGGCCATGAGGCGCATACTAATTCAGCGTAAGCAGGAACATTCAATAAAATTGAATAAAAAAAAAATCAAGTGACAAGGAGATACGAATAAGGCAGATTCGCCAGTGTGTGTGTGTCAGCTTTTATCCATCCAGATCAGAGAATTTCCAGTTGGATTGTCTCAAAACACCACTCACATCTACAGTTATTCCCAGTTTTAGATAAATGGTAACAGCATCAGATCCCTGGGGTGGAAGTATGTATCGTGACTGAGAGAATAAAAGTGAGAAAAAAAACAGTAACTTTTACAAGTACTATACATTTACAGTGGCTGTTGCAGATGCAAATCAAATGAATGGCTGAATGACAGACAGACAGACATTTTATTAATCCTCAAGGGGAAATTCACATGTATGTGTTTATTGTATAATATTAACAATAACAGCAACTCACTACTCAAAACAGTAAAAATACGAGGCATTCAGGATCGAACCTGGGGACTCTTGATTATAAGTCAGCAATTCCTACCGCTGCACCACCGAAGCTGTTGTATCGTCCTTGAACCTTTTGTAAAAGTGTTTATTTGATCTTTGCACTTCAGGCTTTACACATTATATACAGTGGTGTGAAAAACTATTTGCCCCCTTCCTGATTTCTTATTCTTTTGCATGTTTGTCACACAAAATGTTTCTGATCATCAAACACATTTAACCATTAGTCAAATATAACACAAGTAAACACAAAATGCAGTTTTTAAATGATAGTTTTTATTATTTAGGGAGAAAAAAAATCCAAACCTACATGGCCCTGTGTGAAAAAGTAATTGCCCCCTTGTTAAAAAATAACCTAACTGTGGTGTATCACACCTGAGTTCAATTTCGTAGCCACCCCAGGCCTGATTACTACCACACCTGTTTCAATCAAGAAATCACTTAAATAGGAGCTACCTGACACAGAGAAGTAGACCAAAAGCACCTCAAAAGCTAGACATCATGCCAAGATCCAAAGAAATTCAGGAACAAATGAGAACAGAAGTAACTGAGATCTATCAGTCTGGTAAAGGTTATAAAGCCATTTCTAAAGCTTTGGGACTCCAGCGAACCACAGTGAGAGCCATTATCCACAAATGGCAAAAACATGGAACAGTGGTGAACCTTCCCAGGAGTGGCTGGTCGACCAAAATTACCCCAAGAGCGCAGAGACGACTCATCCGAGAGGTCACAAAAACGTCTAAAGAACTGCAGGCCTCACTTGCCTCAATTAAGGTCAGTGTTCACGACTCCACCATAAGAAAGAGACTGGGCAAAAACGGCCTGCATGGCAGATTTCCAAGACGCAAACCACTGTTAAGCAAACAGCAGAATTGAGACGAGCCCTAATGTTCTAAGAAACATCTCAATGATTGCCAAGACTATTGGGAAAATACCTTGTGGACCGATGAGACAAAAGTTGAACTTTTTGGAAGGCAAATGTCCCGTTACATCTGCAGTAAAAGGAACACAGCATTTCAGAAAAAGAACATCATACCAACAGTAAAATATGGTGGTGGTAGTATGATGGTCTGGGGTTGTTTTGCTGCTTCAGGACCTGGAAGGCTTGCTGTGAGAGATGGAACCATGAATTCTACTGTCTACCAAAAAATCCTGAAGGAGAATGTCCGGCCATCTGTTCGTCAACTCAAGCTGAAGTGAAAACACACCAGCAAATCCACCTCTGAATGGCTGAAGAAAAACAAAATGAAGACTTTGGAGTGGCCTAGTCAAAGTCCTGACCTGAATCCAATTGAGATGCTTTGGCATGACCTTAAAAAGGCAGTTCATGCTAGAAAGCCCTCAAATAAAGCTGAATTACAACAAATCTGCAAAGATGAGTGGGCCAAAATTCCTCCAGAGCTCTGTAAAAGACTCATTGCAAGTTATCGCAAACGCTTGATTGCAGTTATTGCTGCTAAGGGTGGCCCAACCAGTTATTAGGTTCGGATGCAAATTACTTTTTCACACAGGGCCATGTAGGTTTGGATTTTTTTTTCTCCCTAAATAATAAAAACCATCATTTAAAAAAAGCATTTTGTGTTTACTTGTGTTATATTTGACTAATGGTTAAATGTGTTTGATGATCAGAAACATTTTGTGTGACAAACATGCAAAAGAATAAGAAATCAGGAAGGGGGCAAATAGTTTTTCACACCACTGTAGCTTATGTCTACATTTTGTCATTTATTACTAAAATATGAAAAATGTTTCAGTTTTAACAATGTATTTTTGGTTAAGTTAAATGCACTTCTTTTGTTTAAAGACTACGTGCACTTTAGTCTGTATTGTTTAATGTATTTCTTTTTTATTGTGATGCTCACACTAATATAAAAACATCTGATTATTTTCAAATTCATATGTTTCACTGGTTGTTATTTTAATTTGATTATTATTAATTTCAATCATGCTAATGCAGAGACATCAGGGTGACATTCACAGGTTGACAGATGTGAGCAGATGAGGTAAGACATGCACTGGAGCCCAGAACAGGATATGCAACCACAGGTCGCAGGCTTCAAAATAGTCAGGCATGAAATAATTGTGACTAATCGAAAAATAAATTGAAAGATTAGCCGACTACCAAAATAAAAATTGGTTGCAGCCCTAACTGACAGGGTGTGAAATTTTAACAAAGGAAGCTACATCCGCAACTATGTCACTATACAATTCTGCTTAATTTATATTAAGTTAATTTATCTTACTACCATTGAACACTTGAAATAAGAATATATACGTTCAGAAATTTAAAAGTGCGATTAACCTTTGTTATTTTACATTATGCTTTTCATTCAAAATATAAATTGGCCTATTACGATGGTAGAAAACAGCAACTCTGACTTTATTGTTTCAGACAGCATTTTAGATTCATGGAACAAAGAGAAAAATACGGTTGCTAAACTGTTCCAAGATTTAATTCATAAGGACAATAAAACATGAATATTAAATTGGATAGAAAGACACTGGAAAATACATTTTTAATTGAGTGGATAGGCAGAAACCCAGTGCTAAACAGTGAATTATTTCTTTTAGGCCAAATTAGTAATTTAAAGTTAATATTTGATTCTACAGAAGTTAAAACGACTCAGTCCACTATGTCTGTTAAATATTAGACTCTGATGGTTAGAAATTTTTTAAAAAGACCAAAAATGCAAAAAAAAATAGATAACGGGACAAAAATAAATGAACAGATTAATCATTTTTAAATATAAAGGGTTTTCAACATGTGCATTCATAGTCCATCATTCAATCTTTACTTTATACTGCTTGCTAGAAGAATTTCAACTAAGTCACTAACATCATGTCAGTGTACATTCCGCAAATAAGAACTTAAAGCTAATTATCCAAAAACATACCTCTTCAATGAAGCAGATTTTACAACAACATACAGGGTACTTGAGAGGCAGAGGCTTTCACATGCATTTACAATTATCCATTATCTTATTTGGTTATCAGTGTTCAACTAATTGAATGCATTAAGTATTGCTGTCCATTGTGGCGTTACTATTCACCATATCCTTCACCACTGATGAAAAGTTAATATGGCAGCTCAAATTTGCTTTATTCGGCTAAGCCTGACAGGGTCAACAAACATTATACCTAAATCTGGCTCTTGGAAAAGGCTCTTATTTTCCTGTTCTAATAAAAAAATGTATTGCTTAAATTGCAACAGATTTTGAATTAAGCAACTGTCATGTTTCTTCATGAGAGTTGCTGAGCAAAACAAAAGAAGAACACATGAGAACAGAATCAAGCTGATGCTCTGGATAAAAAGGAACATGCAGTGTGAATGTTAGCTTAACTTCATGCATATCAAAAAGGTCTAAAATGTTGTGCCTACTGGAATGCCCTTCTGCGCACTACTGTTGCAAAGTATTATTTTAGTGTTTGTGAACTTTGTTCACTTGAACATGTCTAGCCATTATCATTTGGCTGCCTTTGGCAGCCTATTTGAGTAAACTAGCAGTTGTACCTAATAAAGTGGTAAATAAATGAAAAATAATTCTCTGTAAAACAGGAGTGCAAGATACCAAATTAATTACAGGCAGTCAGAAACTTCAAAATTCACACATCTAGCAAATTAACTGAACTTACTTAATTTTAAAAGATTTAATTTCATATAGAAAAATACTAGAGTGGGCTGCCTCCTGTTAATTTACCGGGGTTCTCTGATGTCTGTTTAAGTCATCCAAAGTATCAATCACAAAAAATCTAAGAAAGTAGGTAATGTTTGTAAACCAAAATGTTTATATAAAAAAAAAAATTTGTGATGAACATAACATCTCATGTCTAATAAAAAAGACAGCAAAAAAGTCAAATTTGTATTTTGAAACCAAAAAAAAACTTCTTCATTTTTGTTATGATATCACACATTTCCCAATTCCTGGACCACAGAAACTGATGATATGCTCTCACTTCACTCCGGCTGTGGGAGGGGGCTGAAACTTAAAGTATAAAGAAATATGCAAAGCAGGGAAGAAATTGAACTCTACTTTCTGAATATTTGGCATAGCAACAGCTATCTGCTGGCTTTTTAAATGGACAGATAAGATGGTAAAAACATTAACAGCCGCCTACATCTAGGACTTCAGTACCCCTATTACCTGTCATGAGAGATGAGATCGTCCATGTTCACAGACCAAACATATTACCACCATCCAAAAACACTTTAATATTTACATAACAAACTTGTATAACTGGGATCAGAAACTACTGTGGCTGAGAGTATATCATCTGATAAAGTTTCCACATTCAAGTCTCCAAACTGGATACTCTGCAAGCCATAGATGCAACTTGTCCATGAAAATCACAAGAGGTAAGAAACACTCCTAATCGATTTGTATGCCCACTTTTAAAAAAAACTTCATGTTTTAAGTTTGAAAAATAACTCTTGCCCTACACATAAAATGTCTGAAGAGCAAAACCATGAACATACAAAGCCTTTGAGAAGATAGCATAAGGTAAATATTTGCAAGGTTCCAACAAAAAAAGTACAAATACAGTTCTTTCCTGTTCTCTTCGTTTTTCCCTTTAGCCGACTCGCACTTCTATTTATGAAGGTGCGTGGTAGTAATGGCAATGAACAGCTCCTGGGAACAATTACGGATGCGGACCGCTTCTCACCTGTGCACAGGTGAGAAACGCCCACATCACGAACTCCTCAGGAACCGCTTCAGCCACACACCACCATGCCCCCTCGCTAAGCCGCAAATGCAGTGATTATTTATTAAAACTGGCCTTTTTGACAGGAGCTGTGGACCTGCTATACCACAGGAGGAAGCTGGGTTGAGAGGAGGTTGCAGTTTTGAGGGAGAGTCCGTCTGCGGAATGCACTGAGAACAATGTACAGTACAGGGAGATACTGAACACGTGCAGAAATCATCGGCGCGTACGAACCGGAAGGAGGACTGGCTTGTTCGTCAACTGAGTGTGTGGTTGTGAACAGATGCAAAAGTTTGGCAAACTTTTTGGTCGGAACCTGATTTGTACGTGTTCAGAGACGTTTGTAATGTGGGCAGGATTAACAAACTCCAAAGACATCACAAATCACTGTTCAGGGCAGACCTCACTTAGGTTTTCTGCTTTTATGGTTTGACTAACTGTCAGCATCTCTGTTATAGCATCCCTAACACTGGTGTTGCAACTTGGGCAGAGAATTAATTCATCAATGCATGAAATGCATTCATTCTTGTTGCTCTTTTGGATTCACTACCTCATTCTGTAAATCTCAAGGCACCATTCTCGCCTTCAACACAATATTGAACAAGTGTGTTAACCAAGACACTTCAACAATATCTAGTGCATTAAAGAACTCTAGGTAGATATCATTCATTCTTGCCACCATGCTAGGGGAAATGTTAACTACACTGTGACTTCAGTCACAGAAGGGAAAAAAAACACCCAATAAAATAATTTGTTCGTGTCTTTCACCTCTAAGGAAGACATTTCCACTTGGTTCCGGAGTTCCTTAAAACCTTTGTTCCATCCATGAATGACATATTTAGCCGAGGTTAACATTTCTGGGTCATGTGTCCTAAATGAATGATAACTGAATGGTTTTGCCTAACAACAAATTGACCGAAATGTAGCAAAGTAGCAATTTGTAGATTTTTAAAATTAATTTGTTTAGTCATTTTACTCAGTTATATGTACTTGATACTTTGTTTTCTTAACTCTAAAATCTCTTAAATTCAATATGCAATTGGGTTGTCCATCAGCTATTATCAATGAATATGTTTCTGAAATTTGATGTGTTAAACACAAGAGCTCATCATGCCAGCATTCCCATGCTACCTTCCTCCACAAGACACACACATTCTCCTTTGCTCATATTTACACAATTAATTGTCGCCTATAAAATTGAATTAGTGTCTATTATTAAAAGATACAGTAATTAGAAGGTTGTGAAAATCCTTCTTAATGTTTTCTTCCATGTGAAATACTTCAGTAAAAGCACGTCACCATGAGGCAGATTCTCCTATTGTAACTATCATCTAATGCACAATAACTATGTTATGTAGCATCATTCACCCAATAAACCATCAAGAGGCATTTTACAAAGCAAACAAAAATACCATTAAATTACCAAAATTAGATCTGTTTTCCAAACTGATGTTTACAGGAAAAAGTTTAACATAAGTATTCTACCAAACAAGACTTTTTTTCGCTCAACCAGGCGTTATATGCTAGTAACAAGATCCAAACCACAAACTTTAAACAGTGCTGCCTAACTAATTACATAGTTTGTATAACTGTTTTACATACTGTAAATTAATGTTTTAAAGTTACATAAACTAAACAACTAGAGTGTTTTTTCTAAATATGCAACCTGTGACTTGTGTAAGGGTAATATTTCATCTTGCGTAAAGCTGTTGTAATTAATTCAGGAAACAAAAATAAAATGAATAAGTGGTTATCAATCTGCTTGTACATACAGTATAAAGCTGACAATTTCAGAATTTCTAAAGTAAATTTACTGATGAGTGGTTGCTCTCTTTTATTAATCACAACCTGATCCCCTGGAACATACTGTATATTCTGTAAACACATCCCCGATTCCTAAAACCACTTTCACCACAGGAAGATCAAAAAATGCATGTGTAATTCCTTGGAAACTTGGGTTACAATAACTGTTTATCAAATTAGGTAACTTATAAAGTGGTGGTGGTGCTATCTTATATCAGATATCCAATAAAAGATTAATCTATATGCTTAGTAGATACATCTTACACTAAATTTAAATTAAAATGTATAAAGTCAGCCCTACAATTTGTTGATCTAAACTTGTTATGAGAGTATATATTTCTATAATTCACTTTATGCAAATACTTCTAAGTGAGCTGAGACAGTGGTTACTTTTGAACCATACAATGGTTCAAGTACAGGTTGACTGACAGCTATATAAGCCATGAAGCCCAGGAAGAAGTAAAATGAGGAAATTGAGTCCAGAAACATGGCTATGCCATAACATTACACAGAACTCACACATATATTGGCAAACTATTTAAAATTTTACCTTCTTTCTCTCCCCTCACTAGCTAATACTTTTATCAAGTCAAAAAATGCAGGAAAAGCTACAGCACTAGTCAGTTAGAGTTCTTAAGGCTTGTACTGAAAAACTTTGTGAAATTCTCTGTAACCTGTTCAGTCTATCACCAAGGCTAAAGAAAGTGCTGCTGCTATGTAAAATTTACTGAATTGCTCCTGTTCCTGTAAAGCCTGGTACCTCTTCTCCTAATGACTACAGACCAATGGCACTTGCATTTCACATTGTGTAGACATCCGAGAGGCTGGTCCTCAAATACAAGTTATCTTTTGAAGGATCTCCTGGACCAACTGCAGTTTGCTCATCATACAAAGATTAAAGTGGAGGATGCAATTGTCTGTCTACTCCATAAGATTCATTCTCATCTGAATAAAACTGGTAGCACTGCGAGGATTATGTTTCTCGATTTCTGCAAAGCCTTCAATATCATCCAGCTATCCCTGTTAAGGAGTAAGCTCAGAGATATGAAGGTGGACAAGCCCATAATGTCCCGGAAAACAGAATATTTGTCAGGCAGACCACAGTTTGTGAAGCATAAGAATAGTCCTGTCTCCTTTTCACTTTATTCTATACGCCTCACACAATAAATATAACACCAGGTCATGTCACTTGCAAAAATATGCAGATGATTCTGAACTTCTTGTTTATATTGATAAATAGGCTGAGATAGGGTATAGGATTCACGTGGAGAACTGTTTTCTTGAGGCAGAAGGAATTGGTTGCAACTTATGAACAAAACCAAGGAACTAGTTATTGACATGGAGTATAAACCCGGCCTCACAGTCACATGTATTGAAGAAGTAGTGGTGGCAGACAGCAACCTTGGGGTTTCCCCATGAAAGGATTAAGGCTATCAGACAAACAGCCATTAACACTCACTCTTTGTGTTCTATTAGTTAAGAATTACAGAATTCACACACAGTTAGTTTCCAAACAGAATTTATCAATCATTTTGTCAAGAAACCTTAAATACTCATTTAACACTACAATCCCTGAAGTCTACGAAAAAACTTGTAATCTCTGGCCACCTTAAATTCCTTTGCGCCGCCCCATCAGTGTCTTTTGCTTTGTAAATGTATCAATCAGCACAAGAAGCCTGCTATATCCTATCCCCCATTGACTGAGTCGACGGAGCGCAACTCAGGCAAAAAGTTCTCCCAGCTCAAGTGTGTTTATCTACGTGTGAGGTGCCTGAAGTTTTATAGGGTAAATAATATATTGCTATTTGGAATATATACATTTCATGTGTGTTCTATATCTATACGATCTGTGTAAGTATAAGGTGAAAGGAAATGTGATGCAAAAAAAGCTGAACACATACCTAAGGCAGAAACTTTTTCCATGTTATACTAATGTCGTGAACTGTATAATGTTAGTCCAAATATTAAATAAACATGTGCACATTTATTCAAGAATATAACCAAAGCAAAAAAAAATCAATTTACATGTTGCTATCAATGAATTAAAAATCCAAACTCAAATGTCAATAGACAGAAAGTTGACATGTATTCTTGGAGGGTGCAGAGGTAAGTACTGCTGCCTTATATCCAAAATGTTCTAGGTTCCAGACCAGGTGCTCCACATTTTGAGAAGTAAGCTGCTACTATTATTACTATAATATAATAAAAACTTACATTTGATTTGAGTCTGTAACACCCGGTGTAAATTTTGGGTACTTATAAAAGTCAGCGCTTTTTTTTATTTTAATTATTCAGTTTTATTCTGTCAGTGACATTCACGTGGTACAACCAACTTGCCTCGACCTCTCTGAATTGATGACATTTATCTCCATTCCTTTCACAAGAGCAGCGATGTCCAGTGACCACTATCAGACTATCATGTGGCATTTGCACTTTGACAACAAAGAAACCCATGCAGAATACGTGAAAAACGACAGGTTTGCTGCAATTTCGGACATCTGGCAATGTCTTGTTGAGAGTTGCGTTTTGAGTTACAACCCAAAAGCAAAGACTTTGAGTATGTGGTCATAAAGCTTATGGAGCCGTTTCTGAACAAAGGCAGGACCATACAGACTACTTCTTCACAGCACTTTCACTGGCTAATAGACTGCTGCACCACAACACAACTCTGCTTGGCACCTTAAGTAAAATGGGACTTCCACCTGCAGCTAAAGTCACTTTAGTACGTGAGCAACTTGCCACACTAGTGTTTAGATTTGGTAGTGCCATGCTGACGGTGCTGACTGCTAAGGGCCTCTCCCATGAAGAAACTTCAGAGCAGAAGTCTGCATTTTAAGGTACTTTTTGTGACGGTGCGGGTCGGCTTCATGGTCCCTCTTCACTTTTGGAAGCCTCTTGAACCCAACACTGTCAATAGTCATGACCGGAATGAGCTAAGCAGATGAGGACAAATAATAAACAAGGGGATGGTGAAAAGTGCAAGTGCTTTAATTAAAAAGAAGTCAAAACAAATGATCAAAAAGTGCAGTACTTCAAATAGTCCATTAATAAATAAATAATCCCTAAAAAGAAGGTGACTCCGTGGAAGTTGAAACCAAAATAAATAAGTCCATTAAAAACAAGGTTAATTTCAGTTTTATTACAGGGCGGCAAATATACGAGGTACAGTACAGTATAAAATCCTGGGCATTGATGAATACACACTAGATTGGTACACTAAATACAAGGTATTGTTAATATACTACCAACCCAATTGTTCTTCATCCGTCCATTATCCAACCCGCTATATCCTAACACAGGTTCATGGGGGGTCTGCTGGAGCCAGTCTCTCAGAATATGGAACCAATGTAGAAAGCACTTTAAGATAGAGAATATTTTATCTGTGGCACCTTTACATGATAGCCACCTTTTTCCACCCTCTCAAACTTACAGTTTTTAATGTTTTGAAAACATAAGGATTCAATCATTTAGAGATTTGTATATAAATAATGTATTTGCATACTACGAACAATTGCACTCCAAATTTAGCTTACCATAAACACAATTTTTCCACTATCTCCAAATTAGAAAATTTACTAACTGAAATTTGCCCAATTTTCCTCACCTCCTACCTGTTTCTATTCCAGAAGAAATATTGTTCAGTCTTGAAGATTCAGTGTTTCAATAATATATAAAACCATTTTAAAGTCACTTCCTTTTAAAGATCCCCAAGTACAGTGGGAAAACTGGAAAAGGAGTGGAAGCCAGCCACACACAGAATTCACTCTAATTCCATATGGGCAAAGCATTCAATTATTCAACTTAAAATCTTTTATCAAGCACATCGATGTCATTTAAAATTGTCCAAAATGTTTCAGGGCAAGATCCAACCTGTGAACATTGCAATCAAGCTCTCATTAAGCCACATGTTTTGGGTATGTACCGAATAAACATCATTCTGGACAAAAAAAAAAATGTAAATCCCTATCAGAGAGCCTTGATGTCACAATCACTCCTAATCCATTAATAGCTGTGTTTGGTGTACTCCCAGATGGGTTTAAAATGGAGAAGGACAAACAAACTGTAATTGCCTTTACTTCACTTTTAGCAAGTAGACTTATCTTGCTCAACTCGAAGAATCCTAGCCCACCAAGTCAGTGGGTAACTAATGTTATATACGATTTGAAATTGGAAAAAAAATCAAATTCTTACTTAGAGAATCGGTTCAAAACTTTTCTAAAACCTGGCAGAATCTAATCAATAACATTTTAGAATAAGCATTTATATTGGGAAGAAGTAAAGTATCCCTCTTTACTACTCTCAAAGTTTTACTGTGGCTGTTGGCCTTCCTCTCTTTCTTATGGGTAGAGGTTGAATTGAATTTAGTTTGACTTGATTGTATGGAATGTTACATGTTTTTAATTAATTCAATAAAAGATGAGAAAAAAGGTTAAAATTCAGGCAAGTAACCGTCCTTTCTAAAAAGCCCAGTGCATTTTTCTTTCTCACTGGTGGCTCCTGTGCTTGCAGCTGACGAGTCTCCCTACTGAAAGAAGCAGCTGACCTTCTGCAGGTCCGGGTCCCTGCGGTCACATGGCTACAGTAAGGCTCCCTCTCTCTGGACCTAGGCTGAGGTACCCAGTGGCTATGGTGCTCTCCGCCCAAGCCTCTTTGACCCCCGCTGCCTTCCCAGTCTTCTGCAGCAAGCTGTTCACACATCTGGTCACTCTTGCTCCTCAAACATGTTCAACTGGTGCACAACAGCAAACTTATTGAAGTACTGGTTTATACTTAAATGATGAATGTACTTTACTACAAACCTGCACATGAAACATGGATATATCATAATGAACCAGAATCCAAAATGCACTATAAATGACAGAATAATAATGATTACACAATCTCAAAGAAATTCAAGTTCCATACTAGTCCCAACAACATCACATGCATAGTTGTTCATGACATTGAGATTGTATTCCAGATTGATTACATTCTTCAAAGGCCCTGTAAAACTGGTCAATATTATGCTGATTTCCATGAGTATTTGTGTCAGTCAGCCAAAGAGATATGTAACAGCATTCAACCATTCTTCTACTATTTTACGACAATAAAGTTGTAAAGACTGCTCTGTGAAACTGTGGATTCAAAGATTTTATCATAGAGTATACATAAAAATCTGTCAAGAAGGCATACCAGGCCATCAGCATTTTGTTTGTTATTAAATAAGGTCTAGGCTAAATGTAAATTTCTTAATCAATTTAATTTTAGTCAAAAGTACAAAGGAGGTCAAGCAGTAGATACTATACCTACTAGCCCAGTGATCAATACTCACTTTTGCTAAATTCATAAGTCACCTAGAAGCAAAATCTATTGCAAATGAAAAACACATTCAAACCCAAGCATAAGCATTATTTTAATAGATTAACAAACAGAAATAAATACATTTAAAACTCTATTCCCAAGTTTGCAAGGCTACACAATACAGCATATTCAGCATAGCTCTCACAAAGAGCAAAGCAGAGTTTCACTGAATGGGATTAGTGAAGTGAAACTGTTTCAGCAACACACTCCATGCAAACCACTACACAGGTTGACCTTGGAGTCAACCAACCGCTGCCGGGGTTTATTTATAACCTAAGACACTCACTTCAAGATAGGAGCTGGTTTTTGTGTTCTGTCTTGAGAGGAAGTGAACTGTGCCAGGGCGCACTCTGTGTTTTGGCTCAACCAAACAAACCACATTCCCACCATCACACTGCCGGAGACGTGACTTGGGCCATGCAGCTTCTCGATCTATCAATCACATGTCTGCGGTGAACCATTTCAGAAAATGAAAAAAGTGACCTACAACAAAAAAGGGCAGCTTAAGGATCCTCTATCAACTTCTGCATGATAAACTTTGTTTTTCTGAACCAGATGTTATGTTCCTTTTCTAATCATAATGCTGTTTGAGAAACGTCTTCTGCTGGGCAATTAGATGTCAGAATCAGTTCAGTGTAGATTCTAATGCTTCCCCCTCTATGTACTTATCTTAATACATCAAAAATTTGCTCATATAACTTACTGACTACACACCACTGCTAGGAAGCAATTCCTCATCTCATGGGTTGTAGTTACACTATGAAAAAGGCATCCTGATCATACCTGTATTTCTTCTCATCCTACTACAACAGTTTTATATTTATTAACCTGATCAAATGAACAAATGCAAATATGTAAGCAAGGAGCTTGTTATCTCTTTCTTATTATCATTTATAATGCACATTACATAATGAATTTCACATCATTGGATAACATTAATCCTGACTATTAAATTTAGTTATCAACATGAAATTTTCCATACATAAATACAAAAAGGCATGGACAACAGTATTTAGCTTTCATGAGAAACATGGATAGGATCAATATTAGGCATAGGTCAACATAATAGCCTTTGGGTTTCAGCAAGGCCAATCACCCACACCACGCCCACGCCCATGGAACAGTAGATCAATTGGTGGTTGGTGTCAGGGTTTTTGGGTTGAGGAGGGCACTGATCTCTGAACACTCAGTTCACATAGATGAAGCAGAATTACTGATCTTCTTCAATTACATCTGTCAGTCGTCATGATACGACTTAAAAGTGGAATCCTTCTCAAACTGAGTTTCGACAGCCTTTACAAATGGAAGCACCAGTTTTGCTTAAGACATATATTTCTGAAAGAGAATCAGAAAATCTGCCTCTACCTCTCTGGATATTTTTTTATCAGAAAATGTAGAACTTCACCGGACACTTCATCAGTTTGCCCTGCTGACTGTGGCTGGCAAAAAAGCGCACTAATTAATTAGATGTTGCCCAATACGCTTTGCACTTTAGAGAATACCTATCTCCAACAACTTAAACAGCCCAAAAATAGGACTGTGGTGGTTTAAGGCATAGAGAATAGGTAGAAGTATAGTGATAAATGTCAACTATAGACTAATTGATTTATCTTGTGTACATTTTAAATTTGTTTTTTGACATTTTCTCCACAGAAACAAAAATCAGTATTAAAAATGAAATTAAAAAAATTAGATCTGTACTGTTGAATTAGTGAATTCCATGATAATTCAGGATATTTTCATTTTAACATACTATTCAAAGCTGTTTTTTCAACAATACTCATTTAAAATCTGGTTTGTCTGAAAATCCCTCTGTTAGGTTTATTTGCTACTGTAAGATTTATATTTACATCATTAGATAGTTAAAAAAACATATTAAAAAGTGAAATTTAAAGGATGAGAAAAACTGACTCAAATTTCAAATGTCTCAAACTACCGGTGCTATAATTGTCCAAATCTGGCCCCCCTATTTTTGTCCAAACGTTAAAGCTTCCTGTGTGAAATCAATCTGGTCAGTTTTATATTAATCCACTGTTAAAGAACTATAGTAAAAATATACTTTTTGTGCTGTTTTCAGAGTATCTAATATGAGTGAATCAGATTTACTTATTGCTTAGCCTATGTAAAAATCCAGAACGAGAAAATTAACTGATGTTATTGGCAATCATTTCTTAACAATTTAAATATATGACATATGTCCTTTTACTACAAAAGTCACATTTTACAGGTTATACAAACAAGTGACACAAAATCTGGTGTTTGCATATTCCGTTTTGCTGTCTCATCAATTATGTGTTTCTTTTAACACAGTACATGTTGTATTAAATGAGACATGTGCTTTGAGAAGTACAGCACAGTGACACAGTGGTAGCACTGCTGCCTCACAACAAGGAGACCAGTGTTTATGACCTGGGTGCTCCCTGTTTGAAGTCTGCATGTTCGCCCCATGTAAGTGTGGGCTTCCTGTGAATGTTCTGCGTTTCTCCCATAGTCTAAAGACAAGCAGGTCAGGTGAACTAGCATTTGTTCAACCTGCAATTAACTGGTGTCCAGGGATCGTTCCTTCCATGTGCTCAATGTTTTGTTATATTTTATTTTTGTATTTGGTCACTCCACTGCTGGCACAGGCAAGCCAAATAGCCACTTTGATTGAAATTTGCCACAATTTCTCAACTTTCACTTGCTAAAACTGTTAACACTGTTATCACTTCCTCCAACAACACACAGTGGTGTAAGAATACAGTAATTGTAGATGCATGTGAAGCTTTCCCCGTGATCCTTAACTGTATACTCCAGTTAGAAAATTAATGGACAGTCATGAATGTAAATACTCTGTTTCTTTATCTGGATTATGTATTAAAATGAGACATGTGATTTGTTAAGGATGGCATGGTAACCCAGTGGTAGCACTGTTGCCTCACAACAAGGAGACCATGGTTTGTGTCCTGAGTGCTCATTTGAAAAGAAAAATAGAGTTGAAAAAAGTCATTAATCTCTCCAACAAACACCATCTAGAAAATGGAATAGATACTTGGATGGTCATTTAAACACCATAAATTTGTAGACCATAAACTAAACGAATACTCCCACCATCATTTTATCTCCTCTTACAAACTTGTGACACAACAAGATAAATGATTACAACTCAGATCTGATCAGTCATATCACTGAGTTCTCAAAGCACTCACAAATGTATTTCAGTTGACTCCATAAATAGAAGTGGCAACAATGAAAGTCAATATGTGTTTTTGTTCTAAAAGTAAGCAAAAATTCTAGAATTGCACATAAAATTCTCCTGCTTCAAATACAAAGGATTTCCTAACATGACTTCTGTTGTTTTTCTTTTCAACAAGTCTTAATTCAATGTATGAAGCAGAGCCAATATCAGCCATGTTCATGTGTAGTTTTGATTCACATTTACCTCACCTATTATTGTGCCTTCCAAAGTACTCAATCTACTTGCAGTCACTCACAAGTACAGCATCTACTTTAATTCAGTACTACTGATACAGTAAAACAGTGGTTTTCAAACTACACTGGGGGCCAGAGCACTCCTGGCAAGGTTGACATATAGTGGTACCTCGGTATACGTCTGCTTTGGAATAAGTCCAACTTGGTATACGTCCTGTTTAGAGGTGAAATATTTTGCTTGGTATACGACCTTTGTTTGGAATACGACTCGTGTGCTAGAACAACGCATGTGGTATACCGGACGCGCGCCTTCAAAAAAAAGGGGCAAGTTTTAACCTATACAGCAATCCTCTCGGATTTTATATGAAAGCATAACTAATTATATAATGCGGATTTTTCGCTGCTTCGCGGGTTCTGTGGACAAGACTGAGAAGCTAACCAATCAGAGAATGCAGTTAAGTTCCTGCGTGCTGAATGCAGTGTTAACCAGGAAGTCTCGTCTCGCTCATTCAGCATCAACATGTTTCGCTGTGTAAAGAGTTAACTTTTGTGCTCTTTTGTGTTAATCTTTGTGCATAGTCAAGCCCTTCATTATGGCTCCAAAACGATCTGCTACTGCTTCAGGGGCCGTGCCCAAGTGCAAACGGAAGATGTTAATGATTGCTGAAAAGGTAAACGTTTTGGATTTGTTGAAGGCTACGATTCTTTTATTTAAAAGTAGGAAAGGAATATAAGATCTACGACGCAGTGTCCTTTTAACCAGGGTGCAAAACGAGTTGTAAGTGGATGTAATAAGGCAGTAGTCTGGATGGAATCTGCTTTAGGGATTTGGATTGAAGACTGCCAGAAGAAGAACAATGGCAGTGCTTCACAATCGCCTGAAGAGGCTCCTTTGGAAGAGCTGTAACACTCTCCTTTGTTGTGCAGTAAAATTAAACTCATTGTTATCGGACACGTCATTTTCATTTATTTCATCTAATTACTTTTGTATTTATGTATTTCAGTATTAAGTAGTGTTTAAATTATTTTATACAACCCCATCAATGTATAATATGCCAATAACAATAGGATTTTTTTTTTCATGGGAACGAATTAATCATTTTCCCATTATTTCTTATGGGAAAAATTCATTTCGTATAAGTCCAAGGATCTGGAACGGATTAAGGACGTATACCAAGGTACCACTATATATATATATATATATATATATATATATATATATATATATATATATATATATATATATATATATATATATATATATAGTCCACTATCAATGCAGATCACAACCCAGAGAAGTATTTCAGAAAACGCAAAGGGGGTGGGTTTGGGCTTTAAAAAACGACCATTATTTGCACAATTGACAAACCCAAGTCTCTTTGCTATACTGAATTTCAGCCCTACCATTCTTAAAAGTGCTCTTGCAGTGAGTCTCCACTTGGCAGCAATGAAGCAGTGGCAGCATTTACATTGACTTGGAACAATTTGTGAGCTTTTATTCTCTTTTCAACAAGTTGTATACAACAGATAAGGTACTTTTTTCCTTTGATCTGGATTTATATGTAACTGTATAATTTTTGTAAATGTAAAGAATTGAAAGGCTTATTCCAGATCGAATCACACTTCTCTTTTTACCTTAAACAGTCAACCATTAAAAGCATTTGGCAAATACATATGAGTTTAAACATAGACCCACACAAGAAAAAAACTATCAACGAACCTTTATCAAAATTTCCAAATGCAGTATCATTGACTCGTTCAGCCATTTCAAGTGGAATAGTGGCGATTTCATGGCAAATAGTACCCTTGAGGGATTCAACTTGAGATAGCCCCCACAAGAAGAAATCGCACGGAGTGAGATCAGGTGAACATGAAGACCACCTGACATCTCTGCACAGGGAGATCAGCTTCCCAGGAAATATCTCCCGCAAAACTTGCATGGATCTCCGCTATTGCTCCATCCTGTTGAAACCAGGAATCCACCACAACCATTTTTTCCAGTCAGGGCTGCAAAAATTTCTCCTGCATTTCAATATAACATTCTGAAGTGACAGTGATCGTTGCTTTCCCCTCCTCAAAAAAAGTAAGGACCTACAATGCCAAATTCGACAAGGGTGCACCAAACCATAACACATTCACTGTGCAGGGGTCTCTGATGAAGTTCACGAGGGTTGGTTTTGAGCCCAATGGCAAAGTTTCCTTATTTGTGCAACCTGCTAAGAAACCAAAGAAAAGAAAAACTGCACTGTCTGACATCCTTGAGCAGACATTCAACTGTAGCCCCAGAGCTCCTTTGGTGACTGCTGCTTCCATAGCTGAAGATGAGATGAAAAGATATTGTCCACCTCTACCCCTCACAGATGACCGCTTGGAAAGAATGAAATCACAGGCACAAGTTTACCCACTTCTTGCAAATCTGGTAAAAGTATTTCTATGTATCCCGGGCATGAGTATGTCTGCAGAACAAAACTTTTCCACTGCCGGTAACAATCTCCGCTCAAAGAAGAGCATTCTCCACCGTTGATCAGTTACTCTTCCATAAGATGAACATGCATATTTGAAATTCAACAAATCCAAAGATGTTATATGTGTTAGGTTGAATGGCAATGTTAAATTATTCAGCTGTCTAAGTTACTCAAGTTAATCACAAGCAAGCAAATTGTAATTTTGTGACTTTTTTCTGTAAGTTCAGCCTTTTCCTAATTCTCAAAATGTACCATTTGCAAGTTTCCTTCTATATAAAAGCGGTCGGGATTGTCCTTCTGTCCCGTGAGTGGAAAGCGTAGCGGTATTCCGCTTATCACAGACTTACTACTTGCGCGCAGGCGACATGATGTGAGCAGAGTTCTGGTGCTCCCATCGTTCTCTTGCTTTTGTGCGCGATGCGCTGGAAAAATAGACAAAATTATGTCTCTGGAAATAATGTTGATGGAGTACAAATACCTCACCGCGTAGTAAATATCAGGGGGGTTCAAAAGGGCGACCTCAATATAGAAAAAAAGTTTTAAATTTCATCACAAAAATAACAGAAACTACAAGTATTAAAGTAATAC